>NC_054847.1:54495999-54573499 GCF_018345385.1 Vulpes lagopus
AATTACTTAGCAATTAAACCTCCAGCAAAATTGTAATTCATTTTAAATTTATCACAGAGGTTTGATGCTCTTTCTGAGCAAAACAACGGGACATAAGGGTGACATACGGAAATTCGGTATTTTGCGTGAACTGTTCCCGACAGGACAAAAACATTCCCAGCACTGGGCACAGCAAAGCCTTCCACTAATGTGAATTAATTTTGTAGCGAAGGATCACTTGGGAGGATTCCTGCTTTTGAGTTTTATCCAGGTTTCATTCTCTGAAGCACCCTTTCCATAAATTTGTGTTTTATTCCTAATTTGTCGTACTTCACCTTTTGATATTTAAACAACTCACATGCAGCTAACTGAAGTCATGTAGCATTCATTTATATATTAGGTATCACCTGCTATGTTGAGAATTGCAAAGCCAGAGCACATTACAAAGAGTCAGTTGGACTTTGATACCCAAAATTGCATTTACGAGGTTCACACTCCTTTGTATTTCACCAGATAGAGACAGCAACAGTGTTCTCATGTAATGTGTGCTTCAGCCTCTGTGCCAGAATTTATAGTGTCTGGATTTTAATATGTAGTGTTTACCTGTTAACCAAAGATTTTTTTTTTTTTGTACACAGAGGCATAGACACCTGCTTCTGGTGAGTTTTTAAGCTGAATATACACATTCAGTTTGTCGCTATATAGGTATATATGTCACTTTGAGATTCCTGCCAGTGTTACCATTCTTGACAAAAGTCTTTGTGTTTGATGTCCTTTCTCGTTTGTTAGCCAGGGTCTACCAAAACCATTACTTTTTGATGACACTTCAGTTTTGGCCCAGAATGTCACAGTCTGTATTGAATCCCTCATTCCCTCATGGCTTTTAATTAACTTTAGTAGCAACAGAAGATTTTCTTTCACTAAGGGGAGTCAGAGGAATCAGAGTCTTTCTCTACATTTTTTAAGTCATTCCATAAAAATATTCCTGTGACGTAACCTGAACTCAAAACGCATTTCGTCAAAAGGGAGAATTAATCCAGTTTGATGAGCAAGTTCTGAATTCTATTTGCTTTGTGTAATATTTGGTCCTGATGCTACATACCGTCTTTCTGTTGTAGTTTTGTGTTCCTGTGCTAATTTTGCATACGTCCTTGCTCAGGAGTCAGCTGCTATTTTCATTATTTTCATCTTACTTACTTTCAGATTTTCCCCTCATTCCCCAACTTTTCCAATTGTTGAGGTCTTTTATCTTTTTTTCTTGCCTGCTTTCTGGGAGTTTTGTTTAAGGGAAATGAACCTCTTGCTTCTTACAATTTATGTTTTCCTAGCCATCTTATGGCCTTCCTCATTAATTAATTTTTTTAGGAAGATGAGCAGTTCAAAAAAAACAACATGAATATATGTTTTTGTTACTGTGATAGGGAGGAATCTTTATCATTTCTTGTCGAAAGCATTCTTCAACCCCGAGCATTTTACATACTAAAATAAATTTTATAATCTGCTGCCTATATAGAATGGAAACCTAATGTAACACTATTTCCCCTCACAAATACAGTTTTTTATTGATTGTTAGCCATTTTGATTTCATTTATTAATGACTTTGTCACTGATCAGAAAACTTTGAGGTAGTATTTCTGTTTACTACTTTAGGAAAAAAATAATTAGGACCATTATTTGTAACTCCAACATAGCTTGTTAATTTTCAAGTTCATCGTACCAGAATATGTGCATGCGTGTGTGTTTGCAATCGTATTGATGTTTCAGAGTGTCTTCCTAAAAATTTACAATGTCTGTAGATATTTCAACATTTTGTGAGGTCTTACTTTTCTTTGTTCTTTTATTACAATAACAGCAAGTAAATAGCCCATACTTTTGGTTGTGTCCTATAAGAATTTCTGCTTGGAATACTTGGAAAGAATAATGCTAGTGTTATACGAATTTTGTCTTAATCATCAATTATCAACTATTTTTTAAACGATTTTTATCTTGAGTATGATAAATGATCATGTAGTCAAAGACTGTTTAAACATTATAATGTTCTTCGGTCGATAGTTTATGAGATTCATTTCATAGAACTGTCTTTATGTTTCCATTTTGTGCTCAGTGTCCTTTTGTAGAAATCCAGATTGACTACTTTACACTGTGCATATATTTAGAGCATCACAAATGTGGGCCATCAAAAGGATAATTTCATGGTATCGGTGAAACTCTGGATAGAATTTTCTGTCCTATCATCTGTCAGAGCTTTAATTTGTTAACTTTACATTTCCTAAGTGTACTCAGTTATATCCTGAACCGGAAAGGTCGTTGAATATATGACACCTATAAGTCCATACCTATCGAAACTGTAATTAAGATGCACTTTGCCATTTTGACCAAAATGTCATAACAGCAGAGGCACGCCTAAGTCTCTTAGTGGGTTAGTGCTTGATGTCATTGAGAGCAGTATAGTCGAGAGTAACCCACTACTGGTCCCTGAGCCTCACATGAAAACACATTCTGTACCAGAGGGTGGAACACTTTTCACTTCTTCTAGATACCTCTTAACTTTGTGCTACTCACTGCAGAAATGACAGAGTGAGCATGTGAATACTCTATAGGAACAGTAAACATTCCCCAAAGTCTTCAAAGTGCACAGTCCCTTCAGAATTGTATGCTAGTACATGACCTTGCTAGAAGAAATTTTTCTTCTTTAAAAATAAAGCCCTTTCTTTTTTCTTTCTCATTTCATGTCAGAATCTCTTAAAATAATAAGGTATTTTACTTTGGAAAGAGCTTTTCGGATAAATGATTGTTAAAAATGCAATCAATATATAGAAGTGCAAAAAATAAACAGAATCGCAGATCTCATCACTCAGAGACAGCTACTGTTAGCTCTTGCTGATATCTCTCACTGGTCACCTGTTCTCGTGCCTATTTAGAAATGTACATATAGGATTTTGTATAAATGAGAATCATATTGATCATAATGTTTTACACCATGCTGTGTTTCCTCCATATATCATAGACATCATTGCATATATTTTTATAGATAACAGATTTACATTATAATTTAATGAGCTTATAATCTGTTGTTTATATATCATGATATTGCTATTCGTGCTATTTTAATTTATAATGTTTCTAAATGTTTACTATGAAAACAATACTATGTGTAAATTTTTTCTAAGTTATTAAATTATTTTTCTTGTATAAACTTAAGAGCTGGTGCTAAAGGCATTCCTTTCTTGTTACCTCTAACCTGTTGTCTTCCCCTTCATGTTACCACCAAGTGTGGTAGTTACTTTCTGTGTGTGTATACGTAAAGAATGGAGAAGATTGTCATTTTTATATTAAAATAAACCCATAATTTTGTAGCCAATTACGAAAATGTGAGATTTTAAAGAAATTTCTAATTTTCTTTGCATCAGATCAGTTCTGAAGTTCTGTAATTCATTTCCTCTTTCCTTTCATTAACAATACTTTGACAGAAAATACTGAGAAATAGTCTGTTTGAAATATCAAATAGTGATTATCCAGTGGAAAAAGGAGTAATACCTAATATATTCAGATTTCATCTTTTTATGCCCACTGGTTTTGATGTAAACACGTGTTGTCAAACTCTTGATGTTTTAGGAGAGCTTTAATAATTAAACATAGTAAATTGTCATATCAGGATTAGTGATAAATACAGTAGTCCATCTTCTGACATAGGGTTAGCTGTCAGCCAGCTGCTAGTAGAAGTTTTTACTTTGCAATGTGTAGGCTTTCTAAAGTATCTAATGGTATCATGCCATATATAATTCAGTCATGAAAAATAAGGAATGGATGTGAGTATACATTTTTTAAAAATAAAATTGGGACTTTCTTGATCTTAGTGGGTCATGGCTACCTGAGCATAGCCCAGTTTTCCCACCTGCAGAAGTCTTATGAAAGTACTATTCATGCTCCATCCTCCAAACCCTATAGTCAAATGCTTTACCCAAATCTCGAGCTAAATTGCATAAGTGGAAGCTCTCAGTGCTCCCTTGGTCTTGTGGAGTCACTGTAAGGCTTTAATAAGCACTGTGGTTGTCGTGGGTTGTTCCTCCTGGCAGTTTTGCCTGTCTTGGGAATACACCTCTTCTTCTGGTTTGTAAGTGTGCTGCTGCCTACCCACTCCTGGAAGAGGGGACTTGACCTCTTCGACTCCTTACATGAGAAGACCTGCTTAGACATTCAGAATAGGGCTGTGGGGCTTCTCTTTTTATAGAACTGAACACAAAACTGAACTGAACTTTGTTTTGTTAAGGAAGGAAGGATGCATACAGCTTTCTTTTGGGTAGAAAAATATTTCCCATATAATTATTAACACCTTTTAAATTGATTTTCTGCAATGTTTTATGTGGTTTCTTTTACATCTTAGATTTTATTAGAAATTTTTAAAGGGCAGAGTTTAAGCAATGGGTCAGTCTTAACCAGAAAAATGTAGGAGCTTCTTCTGATTTCATATGAAAAAAGGAAGTTCAGTATTTCTACTTTGGTCTTATTTATATGTTCTTAGAACCAGGGAAGCTGTGTTGTGTTACCTTGGGTCTGTGTGTCAGTGGTGAATGACAGAGATAATATGGTTTTTATCAATATTAATACTTATTGGAGCACCGTTTCTAAAAGGTCAGGAATGATGGAGCGAAAAATTTTCACAAGAATGCTTTATAACACGTCTTGAAAACATGAAGCAATTTAACCCACTTGATTGTCCTTGGCTGCTGAGGTAAAGCTGCATCTCCAGAGCGCAGGACGTTGGCAGGAATACAGGGCTGCAGGACTGCAGCGGCGCCCACGTGGGGCAGCATGTGTGAGCCCCCTTTCGGAGCTGCGGGGCCGGGGTGCCGGGGGCGCAGCTGAGGATGAGGCTCAGCCTGTGTTGCACACCTTCCATTTCTCTTATGTGGAGAATACTTCTTTGCACACTTGAGTTATTTGTAAATCGTCACACATGTGTAGACTGGTCTAGCGATTTTCTGGTAGGAGCTTGTTTTAATAATTAGGCCCTCAGTTTTTATTGAGTCATCATCAGCAGTGATTCAAAAAAATACTCTCCTTATTTGCAGGGTTGGACATTTGTTTGAAATCTGACCATCCAATCAGTTTTTCTCTGTATGCCATGTGACAAATGTATAGCATTACCAGGAAAGATCATATTAATTACTTTAATTAACACGTGACTTTAGAAGTCTCAGATTAATCAGCACGTGACTCCTGGTTATTTGTACCCTTGTGGGAATTTTTCACCACCAAATGCAAATACCAGGCTAAAAATACTGCTTTGTTTGTACGTGGAGTGAATATTCATCGCAATAGTACTGTACATCTAAGAAAACAGAAAGTAATTAAAATGTTGATTACTATAGTAAATCTCTGCAACGACTGCTTATTTGTATTTCATATGTGCTCACATTTCTGAGAAGTTAGCTTTTATACAACAACCTACCATGATTATCTGATATCCTCCGGAAGGTTAGCTGAGTTGTTTCCTATATTACTTAGGAAAAAATTTCTTTTCACAATTGAAAATGTCAGCATCAATTTAAAGTAACACTAAGCATGTGCTTGCTTTCTGAATATTATCCTCCAGCCACCCTGCCGAGGATCTGGCTGTGACAGTTTGATTAGATCATCAATCCTCACTGTTAACAGCACTTTTCCTGAACACCTGGGCTGCCGGGTCACATCTGAATCCAGCTACCGTTGTTTCCGTGACCCAACGTGCGCTCACCATAGCAATTTACATTATGTGCGCAAATTAAAAGTTACCTTGTAACAACAGTTTACTTTAAAATATGACCTCGTTTTCCCCATGTTTAAGTTATGTTATGTTATAGGAGTTGCATTTTTGTATGATGAAAGAATCTTTTAGTAGGATATAGTCACCAGCATGATGAAGATATGTTTCTTTTTTTCTTTTTATTTGGGCTTAGATTGGAATCTCCATAAGGCAAATTATCTTAATCTTTCATCTTCTTGTGCTATGTAGAAATCTGCTTTGATTGCATTTTTTAAATTTAATTACATTTTTTACCAGATTTAAGTCTAAATAAATAATTGAATTTGTCATATATTGCTGAAAATTTTTCTGCTTTCTGCTTCTAAATTCTCCACTTGAACTGTCACAATGGTCTGATTTATACTGTCCTATTTATAGTTGTAGTGATAGAGATAAATACCTACTTAACATTTTCAATGCAAATTGTTTTAGTTGCAGACTGCAACATAAGCATACTGTTAAATCTAGCATTATCAGAGTTTTTGATACCATAATTATCTTTTGTTTTCCTCACAACTTTTTATTTATATGATGAGGGAAGGAAAATAGAAAAATTCCTATCATTAGAATTTTATGATACTCTAGAGTAGAGACCTGACTTGGCTGTTCAACCAAAGTTTTACTGTTCGGGTTTGAACAGTGTTAAGTGGGAAACAGACACCCCATTAAAGAGTGTTCTCCACCAGTATTGGTAGAGACAAAGTAAAGTCAGATACACACTGTTATCTAGTATTTTTGTTGAAACTTACTATTGTTCTTCAGTTTCTACTTGTTCATTATTTTAAGGCATACGTGAGCCTTGTGCAAGTACATTGAAGTGTTGTGCTCTTTTGGTGAGAAAATCTTTTGTATTTATCAGAGAGCACATGGATACATACAGTAAAAAAGATTTTTCTGTTTCTAATATACTTTTTTTTTTCCCTAGAGATGTAGAGCTTTCGGAATCATGAACAGTTTTCATCCTGATTTGTAATGATCTATTTGTCCATATGTAGGAAAATGTTATGAAATAATACTAAATATTCATAAGTAAGATTATACCTTGTAGAGATCAAAGCCCAACATGCATGCAATTAGATTTTTCTCATATTCTGAAGCAGTGAGTATACATGGTCTACGATGGCCATAAGCACATGTATTCCGTGTCGGCTGTCTCTTACCTCGGTCTACTTATGTTTTCAGTAGCATGGCTAATGTTCATAATAAAATCTTGATCTTATCTCTAAAAGTCTGCAATAAATGTAAACTTTCAAGTGTTTGACAGCAGCACAATATCATAGGCTAGAAAGTTCATCTGACTAATAGGTCGTTGGCCTACTTTTAATTCAGCCTTTTCTCCATCCAGCTGTGTGACCTTGTGTGCATTCCTTTAAATATCTGTCTCTTGTCTGTGCATGCAAGGGATTCCGGGGGAGCTGGAGCTGGGGTCGCAGCCCCTGAGTTCCCCGTGTTCTGCAGCAGCTGTACTTCCTTGGACAAACCTCCTTGACTCTCCGAGCCTGGTTTCGTGGTCTGAAAACCTGATGTGATTAAGATGTAGACTTTCGTGAGGATCAATTGAGGCAATAAATGGAAAGCCCTGTGAGGGGCTTGTGGTGAGGAAAACTCTGTGTAGGCTTATTAAACTTCAAACCTGACTTTGAACAACACCATTACTTCATTATCTGATGCAGCATCGGCCAAGTTATTTAACCTCTTAAGCTCCATTTACTCAACTACAAATATGGAGAATTACTCTTTCTTTCAAAATTCTCATAAGGAATGAACTACATGAGGTTAAGTATGTAACATGTCACAGCAGAGTGACGTCAGGAAGATGTGCTGTCACTGGGTATCACCTCTGCCTCATGCATATTCATTTAATGAAAACTTCCTGAGGCCCAGCCTCATTTTAAGTTCTGGGGTAGAGTGATGAGCAAAACAAAGGCTCTGTATTTCTGGAGCTGACTTCCTTGTGGGGTCTCAGGAAATAGAGGAGTGAGCAAATCAGTAATTTCAGAAAGCAGTGGGTACTATGGAGGAATGATGTTGGGTGACAGGCAAGGAAGTGACGAAGGGTGGGGGGGAGTCATGGCAGAGGTTAGCGGTTGCAGATAGATCTTTTGCAGAAGGCAGCCCCAGAGCGTTTTGTAAAGACTTTTCTTTGAGATAGTCGTGGATTCCCATGCAGTTGTAAGAAATGACACAAAATATTACCATGCAGAGTACCGTAATACACACATAACCAAACTAAAAGTCCGAGCATTCTTTCTGAGGCATTTAGAGTCGAATCTTGAATGATGAGAGGGATTATGTCAAAGAGCATTCCAGGTGGAGGGAATAGAGAGGTGCCGATTCTGAAGTGGGAAGACATTGGGGCGTTGGCTTCACTGAGCAGGGCCACTGTGGCTGTGACCCTTGCATGAGGGAATGAGGGCTTTATCAAAGGCTGAGCAGCCACTCTGTCTTGCAGGGCTCTGATAGTGGTGATGAGAAACTTGTGTTCTTTGTGCAAGCAGCACTTTGTGCAAGCAATCACACTGGTAGTGCTTCAGCAGAGTGCTCAAGATCTCCCTCCATAATTTGTCAAAACTGTCACTCCCTCCCCATTTTTAAATTGGACCTCAAACATTTTCATCTCAAAAATAAATAGTACAGAATGTAATTTCTAGTGTACAGTGAAGTTGACATTGTAAAAATATTTCATATCTCACTATTTAATATGTATCCAATAGAACGTTACTACCATGATAATTTTGCTCACTATCATCCCTTTGAACTTTACCTGACTGAGCTCTCCCTTTTCACTGTCAGAACAATTATATTTGCTTTTCTTCTTGAACTCCTGTCTCTTTCATTTCCTCCATAGATTTTATTTTATGGTTTTTATAATGGGAAGATGTTTTAATAAGTATCCTGTCATTTTCCTGTGTGTATGTGTGTACATGTACAGACCCGTATATATACACATGGAAGTAAGGTTTCTAAAGTTTTAGTGTCTTTGGCTACAGTATTCTAAGTGTGAAAATCGGTCAGAAAGAATTGTTATCCTAAATAGTACTGATGCACAATTGATATAAACGGCAAAATTAATAGTATGATTGGTAATTTTTAAACATGAAATATAATGCCATTGGGATGCCTCTCTTAGCAAGATGGAGAGAGTTTATAAAATTTCAGTTCTTGTACCCATGAATGAATACTATGACCAGGGTGATGTAAAGTCTGGTGGAAATTAATAGTAAACATAAATGATATGCTGTGGGGCTTCGAAATGAAGTTTGAATGATTATTAGGTATGTTGTTTGTATATTATATATGTTTATAGTATGTCATTACAGTAGGATGAATTACACTGTTTTCGAAGTTCATGTAATGTTAACAAGTGCATGGTAGGAATGAATAAGTAAGCAGGAAGGTACTTGATGAGGGGGTAGATATATGTGCTTAGTAAAAATTTATAGTACCCAATATTCTTTGTGTAAAACTTAATGATAATGTTCCTCTAAGTTTGAATAAATGTTTAAGAAAAGATATATCTTATATTATACTTATATCAATTCTGAGATGATTCTTTTACTGACTTAAAATTGGTCTACTGGAAATTCATGTAGCATCTTTCACCTCTTCCTCCTCGAAATCACAGAAAATACATAACTGAGACAGACCGAGGCATGTGTGAGTGGGCGGGCTCTGGCTCCTGACTCAGCATTGTGACTTTGTAGATAGCGTGTGTGAATTATTTCCCAGGATTCTTTTTTCTTTTTTTAAAGCAAAACCTGAGGTAATTCCATGCTTCGAGACAGTATAGGTCTTTGCCGTGAGCTTTCTGCCTCGGTGAGTTGAGTTTCCGCTGTCTCCAGCCTTTCTTTCCTGTTCTCTTTGTGCGTGGCTCCCAGTCAGCCTGATGCCCTTCCCTGATGATCCTTCGGGATTGAGGAGGCAGGATCTCTCAGCAGGAACCGCCACCACTCTCACCATCCCATCTTCACTGTCCCTGAATTTAGGGCAGATGAATTTAGGCCAGGTGGCGTGTGTCTGATGTCATGCTTCTCTTTTTATGGAAATAAACTCAAAGAAGGAAAGATTGGATGTTCTGTCCCAGGCTTAATGACGCCTTGATTTTAGAAAGGCTTTTCAGTTAACAGAGGATTCTCTGGTGTTCCAGTGCTTTTTATCACTCACTCTGGAGCACAGTACAGGACGAGCAAGGAAGAGGCCTTTGTTCTGGTAAGTGACAGAGAAGCAGTTGTGGGGTAGGATGTGGTGAAGGAGAAATGGCATTGGGTGCTACCTCAAGAGCTTTTGTCAGCTTTCAGTGAAAGGAAGGAATAAATGAGCTAGGGATCAGTAATCGATACCTGTATACCATATGGACCTAACTGCTCTCTTTTAAAACTCTTCACATGCCCTCAGAGTGTATAGAGGTCATGGTCTGAGTTGGAAGGTCATGGCAGATGGAATCCACTGAAGAAGGGAGAGCGCTGAAAAGATCTCATTCCAGTAGTAAGAGATGATGGTGGTCTGGACCCGGGTGCTAAGAGTGGTCAGGCAGATGGTAAACCCTGAAGGCAGAGCCCATGGCACTTCCTGAAGGATTGATTGTGAGATAGGGGGAGGGATAGGGATCAGGAATGAAGTGGGCTGAGTCCATGCAGGTACCTTTAAGTGACATGAAGAAGATGGCCTTTGGGAATAGAGAGATGGGTTGGCAATACTCTCAGATGTTCAAGTGGAGGTGTGGACGGGGAAGCTGTACTTCCAGAAGTAAAGGCAGAGGCCAGGCCTGAAAGTACACCTTCGAGAGGTGGGGTGGCCTGTAACTGCTGTCTGCACCTCTGGCGGATGTGGAGGAGGGGTGAGGGATAGAGGATCAAGCCTTTGGTGGTCCTCCTGGAGGTCAGGTGAAAAGGACGGAGGCCACAGCAGCATCCCAGAGGGCAGCTTGTCAGGGAAAGCAGTGGACTGTGGACATCTTAACTCTGAGTAACAAAGGGCTTCAAGGAGGGACTTAATATTCATATCCAGGGTTATCTGTAACATCAAGACAGAATTAGGCATTCACATTCTTACCGAGTCTGAATTGGAGTTTGTTAAACTGGATGGTTTGGGGGAGATTCCATTGATCCTGAGCCCTGATGTTCTGTAATGTCAGACCCACCTGTCCAGATGGTGCCTGGGTCGTGGCCCACAAAGTTTGTTCATCAGGGCTTTTCTGGTACTGATGCTGGTATGAGGACCCCAAAAGTCTCCTTTTCTGTGTCTGTCCTCTCCTCTGTCCAGTCTGTCCAAAGGTCATTCTGATGGAGCAGGTTCATCGGGACCAGCCCCATTTACATTTCCTCACATGAGTTACTAGGGTGCGAGTGAATCTCGAACCACCTGCACTGTCCTTCTCTTGTGTATTGTGATGGGTTTAGTTCATGATTCCCATGGTTGAGGTTATGTTATGTGACTTCAGGACTATTTCCCTTGGATGGTCTCTTCTATGATCCTCCTGGTAAGAGCTGTTTTTTCGGTCTCTTCCTGCTAACATATTCTTACAAGTTCATAGTTTAGAGGTAGGTTAAAATAATGAAGCCTTTATTCCATGATTTATCCTCTATTTTTATATTTTTAAAAGATGCTAATTTCACGGTTGGTATTTTGCGCACCATAAACTTTGATAGTTATTTGTGAATTTGAGAATTTTTGTAGTTTTTTTGTGTATAGTTTGGTATTTTTTTAATCTATTGAAATGTTGATGAAATTGTCATATTCTTTTGTTTTATATTTTAACTATTAAAAAGATTTATATTTTTTCTATTAGTGATTTCACCACTTGATATACTGAGTTGTCTTCTGAGAATTCATTAAGATTATGCACTGAAAACCCCGTATGTGTTTTAAAGTTTAATCGTATTATATCATTATTTCCTGCTCTTGGTCTTAAACTGTTAGCACATAGAGAAAGAAAGTAAATAGTGTGATTTGGTCAAATGCTGTGTTTCTATCTCTCTCGCTCACTGCGTCAACCAAGTGTGGTTCAGCAAATGTGGTTCATGGTTTAACTGTTTACTAGTCACTTTAATTTTAACTTTGTTACCCTGCTTTATTCTCTGTCCCCTGCAGTTTTGAGGTTCCCTTTGTGTATGGATCCCCCCTTTATTTTCTGGTCTTTAATCTTTGCATATTATTTCATTAACTTTCTGCTATAAACCTTACATTATTTCACTAATGCTCATGCTTCCTTCTCTTTGGATGAAGCACTATAGCAGCAGACTGTGCGAGCATCACCGTTGTTTCAGACAGCTCTGGGCTTGTGTCTTCGTTCTGTCACTTAGGAATTGTGAGGCCTTTGGCAAGGAGCTTAGAGTTTCTATGTGTAAAAGGAAGTAATAATAATATTTATTTCAGAAAGTTGTGAAATTTAAATAACATGTCATAAATTTTTGAATACTTAACAAACTACCCAATACATTACCTAGAAGGTATTTTTAAAACTGGATTCAAATATACTGTTTTCCTCCAGTCTCCCTCCAAATCCCAAATGGCCAGAACTTGATTTTCCCATTTTGTATTTCTACACAACCTATTGTTCTTTTGAAGGCAGTGTCTCTTCCCATCCCCACCCCCCGCCACAGCTGCTTTTATGATTTTCTTTTTTGTTTTTGTTTTTCTGTATTTTGATTATCATGTGACCTGTGTGTGATGTGTACATGTGGGTATATGTGCACATGTGCGCTGTGTGTGCCTGTAAGCACACCTGTGTTTTCATTCTGCCTTTTGAATGTGGGAGTTGGTGTCTTTCTCCAGTTTGGGATCCTTGGCTGTTACCTCTCTGGATGTTGCTTCTGTCTCTGTCCCTCTTTTCCTGGGACCTCAAGTACAAGTATGATGGGCCTTTCTTGGTGGACTATGTGTCTTCTGTTCTTTCCATTCCTTCTTCTGCTTGCTCTTTGGTTTTGGTATTGTCTGCACAGTTTCAGAACCCACGAATCTTGTCCTTTCCTATGCCATCCGAGTTTTCTGTTAAGCCATCAATGAATGCTTAATGAAAGATAGTTTATTTTATAGGTCTAGAATATCCATGTGATTTCTTCGTATGCATTACACTTTTCTCATTTAGTTCTCCATTTATTGTATCCACTTTTTGTCCATCTTGTTATCTACTTGTCTTACCAAGATGATCTTTCTTACTTGACAGTCTTTGCTTATTTTTATTCTGAATTATTGGTTGCATTTTCCTTCCCATTTGTGTTTTGGTTAATTCTTTGGATGTGTGCATAACATGGTGAATAAAAAGAACATCGAGGGCCAGATAGTTTATTTGGTTGGTAGATAGTCCCTTCTTTTTGGTGTGTTGAGCTAGCCTTCAGTGACCCTGTTATTTGTCTGTATTTTCCCCCTGTGGACACTCTGTGTTTTGATTGAGACCCACTAGTTAGAGGTGGGCTCTTTGTCCTCAGCACTGGAAGGCTACAGAAGCACCATGTTAGTTCTTTCAGGGATTTTGACCTTCATACTTAGTCTTATGCCCCATGCAGTTTAGTAGTCTGGCAGCTCCCATGTGGGTGGGTCTGTGTTTGTGGCAGACCCCTTCTCGCTAGCAGAGGTTCATCCCATAGGGGCTGCGAGGCCACAGTAAGCTTCACTCTGTCTTGTCCCTTTCACCTCCCACCTTGCCAAAGCACAGGTCCTGTGGGAATGTCAACCTTGCATCTGGGCCTCCTTGAGTTTCCAGTGTGTCACTGTATGGTTGGTCAGGATTGATGCTAGTGTTCTCTTATCCCAGTGGAACAGATGTGAATTGAGCTGGAATTGGCAAGTGGCCTGGGGAAGAAGGATCATCATCAGCCTCCCCAGTGAAGGGCTCACTGTTCTCTGCACAGATCCTTTACCTAGCTCTGATCATCTGACAGCTTCCTTAATATCGCCAGGAGCACATTTGTGCATAATCAGGCTTTTCTGGTTGTTGTGATGGAGGCTTTGGCTTGCACCATGTATATATCTTCTCAGGAAGTGGAAGTCCCTGATTTACTAAAAAGCATAGAACTTGTGATTTGTTAATATCTTAAAGATGGTAGTGAACAAGGTCTTGGTAACTGCTGATGCACATAGCGAGTGCCCCATTACTGCTTTTCGAATTGGATGCAGAGTTTGTCCTTCACTATACACAAGAATGTGTGATTTCTTTCGTTCTTCTTTTTTTTTTTTTTAGATTTTACTTAAATTCAAGTTAGTTAACATATAGTGTAGTATTAGTTTCAGAGGTAGAATGTAGTGATTCATCAGTTGCATATAACTCCTAGTGCTCATCACATCACATGCCCTCCTTAATGCCCATCCCCCAGTTACCCCATCTGCTACTCACCTCCCCTCCAGTGACTCTCACTTTGTTTCCTATGATTAAGAGTCTCTTATGGTTTGCCTCCCTCTCTGTTTTTTTTTCTCCCTCTTTGTTTTTATCTTATTTTATTTTTCCTTCTCTTTCCCATGTCCATCAGTTTTGTTTCTTAAATTTCATATATGAGTGAAATCATATGGTGTTTGTCTTTCCTCCAATTGACTCATTTCACTTAGCAGAGTACCCTCTAGTTCCATTCATGTTCTTGCAAATGGCAAGATTTCATTCCTTTTGTTGACTGAGTAGTATTCTAGTGTGTGTGTGTGTGTGTGTGTGTGTGTGTATGTACACACATACATATTATCTTATATACATACACCACATCTTCTTTATCTGTTGATGAACATCTGGGCTATGGATCTTTATCTAAAGTACACAAAAATAGTGATTCAAACAGGTACATGCACCCCAGTGTTTATCTCAGCAATGTCCATAATAACCAAAATATGGAAATAATGTGTAATTTGTAGCTATGTTCTTGAAACCACATTTGAGTAGCATCAAGAAAAATTCATATAGCAAATTATACTCTTTATTTCAATGGTTAGTATTAATTTTAAAAGATCCTAAATTCTGCTTATTTGAACTATTTTTGAGGATTGACTTAGATGTAAGATTCTCAGTAAATTTGAAAGTAGTTTGGTTTGTTGAAGAGCAATTAACAAGATTTTATCCTCTATCCCAGTTGTCAATGTCCTGATTGTAATTCTGCATAATTACAAGTGCAGAAGCAAACAAACAGATAATATTTTTATCACAAAGCCAGAGGATGAGGAAGTAAATTTTTAAAAATAGGATTGTTTTTATTTTATTCATAAAATTTTATTTTATTGCAGCCTTTAAAAGAAAATATGATCTGATTGCATAAAAAATTTTTGATTACACAGTTCAGTGAAACTTTTATTCTTGCCTCTTTGTTAAAGAGATTAAAATAATGTGTCAGTGGCTTATTCTATAGCATTCAACATGGTTTTCTCATTTAGATTTTATTTTCCCCATTTGCTTTGTTTTAAATTGTTTCTTTTTATTACAGAACTTTCCAGGGTACAGGCACCATACAGGACTAGCGCTGTGCTCACCTCTGACCTTCAGAGTCCACTTCAGTATCATCCGTCTTTTTTGCTTTAGCTGTTTTCTTTCCCATACTCCCATCACATATCTAGTAGGAAATCAGTGTTATTTTATTTGGGGGATTTATTCTTCTGTTGGTTTTAAACACAAGCAAATATGGAATATATTGTATTTTGAGGCTTACAGCTGTAACTAAAATTTTTTCACAATACTAATCAAGCGGTTGTTGAATAACATTGATTTTCCACGATTGATTTTCCCTTTATAGTAGAGATTAATACGTAACTTGGATAAATTCAACGATTAGTAGATATGAGAACCAAGTTTTGAAAGAAGGCTGTCCAGATATGGAGCTGGTGTTTGTATCTGTTGTTCCAAGCTTCCTGGTGAGGTAGGCAAACCAAATCCTTTTGCTTATTTCAACCTCTTTTTGTGGATTCATGACAGGACTTTAATATTTTGGGTCCTTTCTACTTCACTGTGTTCATAGATTAGTACTGCTGATGAATAACTCTTTGATTATCTTCCTTACTATACAAACCAAAGTAATGGTATTCTGCACCTCTGAATAACATTTTGGAATTCTTTATGTGGTCGAAGCTCTGCACAGTATGTATCCAAATATCAATTACAATTACCTCTCTCACATAACTCCTAAGGATTTGGGACATGAACATTTCTATGGCTGTGCAAATTCTATATTACAAGTTGTAGAATGTACTGGAAAGTCTTGCTTAAAAGGATATTCTTGGATCTGTTGCTACTCTGCCTCTTTGTTACTTGATCCACCAATTGAAGAAAAGTCCTTGCTTCTCAGTAATGATCAAATTATGTCACATTCATGGTTCCTTGGGCTGGTGTTGAGTCTGAGGTAAACAGTAGAATGGCTTACCTTTGGACTCAGTCTTCCGTCAGGTTCATTTTGTGAAAGAGCTGAGTGGGATTTTCTCCACAGTTACACTTCCTTCTCATTATAACTTTTAAATACTTTTTTGTTGAAGACTTCTTATATCCTGATGGTTAAGATTTATTTCTATCTTTCCTTACTAATTTAAGCCTACCTAATCACAAATAAGCACTTTTTCCCCAAAATTACTTATCTGATAATTTAATCTATCTTTGCAAAAAAGTGATAAGATTTTACTCTTTATGCCAAATGCAAATACAGTATACATAGACCTCTTAATGCTTTCTCCAGATGATGTACTTGTAATAAAATTGTTTCTTTAATGTTTTCCACCCACTCAATATAAGTTTTTTCTGCGTAAGATGACAAGTATATGACAGTATATTTAGATATAAAAAAGTGGTAACTGATCAGTTTTTTTTTTTTTTTTTGATCAGTCTTTTTCATAAAATGGAAACAGAATAGTTAAAATTCTTTTTTTTCCCTAAATTCTGTTTCTACAAATGGGTTTAAAAACCTTTCTAAATGTTTATGATTCTTAATCTTGACATTGTTGTTAATCTTCCACTTTTTTTTTTAAAATGAATTTCATTGTATTCTTTTTTGTTTTTTAATAAGTCTGGAAGCTTTTTTTTTTTTCTTTTATTTATTTATGATAGTCACACACACACACAGAGAGAGAGAGAGAGAGAGACAGACAGACAGACAGACAGAGGGAGAAGCAGGCTCCATGCACCGGGAACCTGACGTGGGATTCGATCCTGGGTCTCCAGGATCGCGCCCTGGGCCAAAGGCAGGCGCCAAACCACTGCGCCACCCAGGGATCCCAATCTTCCACTTTTTATCTTATTATGCCACAGTACTGTTGGATTTTTGTTTGGTGGCTTTGATTTATTTAAATCAAGAATTAAAAACAAAAAACAAAGAACCAGAATTTGGTGGTATAGAAGATGAAAAATAATTTGTTTGTATGTTTCATTCAATAATGATATAATCAGGCATGACATTTGTCATTTAAATTTCTGTCTCTAAAGCTCAATATGCAGACTATTATTCAAATAAGGACATAATCTAATTGCTGAAAGTGTTCTGCATTTTAGTGTGCATATATTAATGATTTTGACTTTTGATCAATATTCATGTCAAGGAATTAGCCTATTTTTTTAAAGATTTTATTTATTCATGAGAAAGAGAGACAGAGAGGCAGAGACACAGGCAGAGGGAGAAGCAGGCTCCATGCAGGGAGCCCGACGACGTGGGACTCGATCCTTGGTCTCCAGGATCATACCTTGGGCCAAAGGCGGTGTTAAACCGCTGAGCCACCCAGGCTGCTCAGATATTAGCCTATTATAAAATTGTGAATATAGTTCAGGTATTACATAATAAATAGGGAATTGTTTCCCATTGGCCTGTATCTTGTTATGATTCCTTTTCCTTTCCTCTGTTAAATTTATTAAAGTCCTCATTGATTTCTGTGTTTGATGCTAAAATCTGTCTCTCAATAAAATCTCATTGCTGTTTTATGTTAATTGTTTTTAGGTTGATTTTTCATTGATGTGAAGGTTTAATATGCTCATTCTAGCATATATCCTGCAGTCAGACTGTGGAGTTACTACCATGTTGGCTGATACATCATCAATATAATTGGTAGTAAGGATCTCTGTTCATGGAGATGTATCCTGCTGTGCTTTTCTTTGGGTTGGGGGGGAGACACATCACAGAGAAACATCCCGTGTGTCACTTGCTTTTCAGCAATTTGGATTTCTGATTCTTTTTGACAAAGACTTGCAGAGACTAAACTTGGCACCTTTTCTGTAGTCTTAGTGTTTTTTTATAGTGTGTCTGAATGATGATTCGATGCAGAGAGCCTGATGTGGGACTCGATCCAGGGTCTCCAGGATCATGCCCTGGGCTGCAGGCGGCGCTAAACCGCTGCGTCACCGGGGCTGCCCTACTATGAAGTATTTTTTACAGTGTGTTTTAATGGACTATTTTAAAGCCACTGATAGATTCTAAAGCTATTCTGAATTTTGTATATATAGGACTATGGATTATCAATAGTCTGATACCCAACGTCAATCATATTGTGTGTTTTAATTGGGCAGTTTATATATTAGCTTAAAGTTTCCTTTTTATTAAATACAGAAGGGAAATATAGAAGTTATTAATTTATCAGTGTGTCAACTTGTACCTTAACCCAGCTTGGAAATGAGCTATGATTCTTGACCTAATTGTACGAAGGACTTTACATCCTGCCCTTCCCAACGTCTGGTTGGTCAGACTGTGACTGTACTTCTTTTCTGAGCTCATTACAATATGAATCACAAATGCATTCCTCCTTTATAGTGAGGGCCATGGCTTGAACCCATGACTTTTTTTTTCCTGTGGGTCAGATTATTCCACATTTGATTTGTTGACAAGAATTATTCTTCAGTTCGTGACAGGTAGATAATGAACTTAAGTTTGTGTGATACATTTCATCGTCATTTTAATTTCTACATCCCTCAGACATTGTAGTATTTATTTCTTATGTTGTACTTTATTCATATATAAGATGCCAGCAGTATATTGATTATCAGTTTACATATGAAATTTTGTATATGTATATGTAAAGGCTAATTGAAGATTTGTTTTTAGGTTATCAAGGAAATTTTTTCACTGTAATACTTCGCATGCTTTGACTAAAATAAGCAAAACTCTTTTTACACACAGATGTATTTTAATCCAGCAGCTGCCTTCTTACATGGTTTTTAAAACACATTTTGGTTAAATCAGAAATCCAAATGCAAAACACAGCAGAGAGGAATATCACATGTATTTCTGGCCCTCCTTGGAGGGCTGAGGAATAGATAACATTCATTCATGTATGGCTAGTTTCCAATCTTGACAGTCGTTGTTCAATACATTCTAATAATATAACTTTAAAGCATATTTTTCGTTGTATTTAGCTGGTTTGAAGGCAGCTGAACAGGCGAAAAACACTGTATCTGAATAAAAACTAGAGCATTATGGCATGACTCTTGATAAATGATAATGGAAATAATCTTTTTCTCTTGCTCCTGCCCTTCTGTATGGCGACCTGTCACAGCTGGAAACACAGCTTGGTTGTGACATGCCTTTCACCTCCCTGACAGGTGATGCCACGTGTCAGCAGAGTCTAAAGCCTCAACTGCAGTGTCACAGCATCTTGGTCAGGTGTACAGAATGTTGAGCCTCTGGAAACTTCCTTGTTGGGCTAGCAATGAGTCTCCAATGGAATGGGAGAGGTAGCTGTAAATGCTGGATTTGGGGTAAAACGTACTCATACCATGTGTTTGGTATTCTTATTTTATCAGGGCTGAATCTCAATTATTCCAAAGTACTTTTTGCCCTCTTCTACATAATTTTCATGAACACAGTGCTACTTACAGGGAAATGTTATTACTACTTCTAAGAATCTTCTTATTTTCAAGATCTGTCCTGTGGGAGTGATAGGATCTTGGTATTGCAGGCATGTGGAATTTTAGCAGTGTGGCTAGGAGGTATTTGCTCTTAGGTGTTTCCCATTATACTCAAGTACTATGAAATGTGC
Organism: Vulpes lagopus; assembly: GCF_018345385.1. NCBI lineage: Eukaryota > Metazoa > Chordata > Mammalia > Carnivora > Canidae > Vulpes > Vulpes lagopus. The sequence goes on from NC_054847.1 coordinate 54,515,678, forward strand.
TTGCTTGTAAGCATGCTCCTGTTCATTTCTGGCTCTCTTCACCCATCTGTGTTAAGTGACCATTGAAAAGTCAGGGTTATGTAACTAGTCTTTTGGCAAATTGGCATTCTTCTGTTGCTGGCTTTGTTTGCGTTTTTATCAGATACTTTTGTTATCTGACACTGGGGAGCAGTGGACAGCATTTTGGACAAGGTAGCCAGTACATCTGTTGGCATTGTTCCCCTAATGCTGGCTGACTGACTGACCTCCCAGGTCAATCCTATAAGATGGGATACAGTGAGAACATTGTGATGTCCAACTCAAATATCATTTAATGGAGTCTTTTCATAATAGGATGTCTTTTTAAAATCACTGTTTTAAAATTATTTCATACAATATCAGATATTAAAATACTTCCTTAAGTAAAAAAATTACTTCATAAGTATCTTTTGTATTGATATATTTTGAGAATTTTCTCAGTAGTGTGTGACTCTAAAGCTATCCCTTCTCTACAATTATCTGAAAATGAGAGCGTTTGAGTTGCCTGTTTTATGTTGGATTTCTTTTTTTTTAAATTTTTTTTTAAATTTTTAAATTTTTTTTTTTTTTAATTTATGATAGTCACACAGAGAGAGAGAGAGAGAGGCAGAGACACAGGCAGAGGGAGAAGCAGGCTCCATGCACCGGGAGCCCGACGTGGGATTCAATCCCGGGTCTCCAGGATCGCGCCCTGGGCCAAAGGGAGGCGCCAAACTGCTGCGCCACCCAGGGATCCCTTATGTTGCATTTCATGGGTTATAGAAAAAGGATAAAAGTCATAGTACTTTATATTAAGGAGCTTACATTCCAATATGCTTGCCATCTTAACTACTCTTGTTTTTACTTAGCTTTCATTCCGTAGGAAAAGTGAGATGAGAATCCTAGTTTTAATAGTGGCATTATTTAGCAAACATTTATTCAGCAGATATGCCAGGACCTGCTAGGCATTAGAGATGCAGGGATAAATAAGATCAGAGACCAGGGGAGAAGTGGGCACTAGGGGGGACGATTTGTCTTGTGGGGTGGTTGGTCAGGTGTCAGACGCACAGTGTGTTATGGAAACAGAAGGGAATATAATCAACCTACCTTGATCTTGAAGGTAGCTTTCCTAACTAGTTGTTTGTTAAAGGGTAATGGATAAAATCCAGTGACATTTAAGGGATAAACTTGGCAGAATTGGTTACGGAATGAATGAATACAGGGCATAAGGGAGAACAGGGAGTGAGGAATGATGTGTCCTCTGTTTCCAATTTCAGCGGGTGGTTCCATAGCCCCACCCTGCACTAATGATGACACCCCTATAAGTAGCTGCAGTGAGGGCACACATAGGACTGAGCTCCCAGCAGCTCCTGCTAAGAGAACTTGTAGTTTAGTAGTTGAAGTAAGTACATAGAATTTCTAGAAGAACACTTCTTTGTAAAAACATTCTGAAGAGTTGAGAAGATGAAGGCATAACAACTTGCTATCAAAAGTGTTTATCCAACCACATTCATTGATTTCCTTTAAATCTGGGATCGCTGAGCACAAGGGGAACCTTATAGAGTCCTGCCATCCTACCACATTCCTCTGGGTCACCTTCCTCCTCCCTGTTTCCTCAAACCACCAATCATGACCCTCCTAGTTCACTGAGAAGGTGGGAAGTATTCATCAAGGACATCACTTCTGTCCCACCACTAACCTTACCAGGGTGTCTGCATGTATGCCCATGTTCCTGCCCTCACTGCCTGTCTCTGTGGGTACTTTTGCCCCTACCCCCAGCCTGTGGTTTCTGTAGGTGTCCTCCTCTGTCTTCCAGGACACCAAGGCTTTTCTCTCGGCCTGATGGGGTCATTCCCGGGAGGTGTAATCCAACTTTCATGTCTTCCATCCTGAACACACAAGCAGAGTCCCTTGAGCCAACGCTGCTGTCCAGGGACCCCCTCCCCACTCATCTACACCACTATGCAGCAGCACTCCTCATACACGTTGTCCATCCCATCTCTCCTGTCTCCCTGGACTCCTTCCGGTGGAGCTTCATCTCTAACTCTCAAGCCTTGTCAAGGGCACAGCGACTTCCATGTTGCTAGTGTTAGGGGGTCAGGTCCCTGCTCTTGTCGCGACTGGTCAGAGTGTCACACAGGTCACCTCTCTTCAAGCTCTGCCATCATTTGGCATAGGGTGTTACTTCCCCTCCTGCCTCACTGGCTCCTCCTGGTCAGTGCACGCTGGGTCTCCTTTCTCATCCTCTCTAGCTGTTGTGGCTTTGTCCCAGCCTCACTCCTCCCCAAGTTGCTGTGTGTACACGTCTATGTCCTTGACTTTCTCTGCCTTGGCTCCACATATGCCCTCATCTGGTGCAGCTTCCCGAGGACTTCCATGTTATCTAAGGCCTGGATCTGCTTTCTGAGCTTCTAGGCCTCCATCTCCAACCGCTTCCTGTACATCTGGCAACCAAAGGAAAGCTCTATGTGTGCCTCAGTGCCCCTCATGAGTGCACACACCCCATGTTCCTCCCCGCCTACCCTTCTCTTCCCAGTCAGATGGTGCCTCCTTGATTCTCTTTGTTCACACTGACACTTTCACTCTGACTTTCTTGCTCTTTCTCTCACAGCCCACATTAAAATGTCAGGAAGTCCTGCTAGCCCCCCTTATAAGTAGACGGAAGATCTGACCATGCCCCTGCTCTTTCACCTGTTCTCACTGGCAGTCATCTGCTGCACACAGCACCCAGAGCTGGGCTCTTACCATGTGGGATGACAGGGCTGCCCACCCTGCACCAAGCCCTGCAGTACCTTCCCAGCTCTGCCCACTGCACCCCGATTGTCAAGGCCCTGCCTGGCTGGGTCCTTGTCAGCGCTCTTTGCTTGCCGTTCCTTGTCCTTCACTCTGCTCTGTTCTTCTCCACACTGCAGAAAAGACTTTACACAGCAGGATTGAGGCTGCTGTCTTTAGAGGGGCCTGCCTACAGGGTGGCCTCTTGGCTGGCTTGTGGGCACCTGGCACTTGAAGTTTTCCTTCTGATCCCTAAATGACCGGAATGGTCCACTGTGCAGGGCTGTTTGCACAAAAAACATGATTGATGGCAAACTCCCAGTTTGCTTCTGGGAGTCTGGAATTTTGGTAAGTACTAGGTAGAGGGGGTATATGTGACTGGCCCCCAGTGTGAACCTTGGAGCCTGAGTTTCTAGTGGGCTTCTCTGGACAGAAATATTGCCTGAGAGAGGAGGACACTAGGTGCCCCTCATTGGAGGGAGAGAACCCACGGATGGAGCTTCGTGCATGGAATCCTGAGACATTACCTGGGTCATTTCCTGGCCGACCCTCCCTATATCCCTCTGCTGTGATGAACTGTGGCTGATGGTACACCCATTGTCCAGTCCTGGGAGTCCTTCTACTTAATCGCCAAATGACAGGGTGGTCTTGGGGACCCCAAAAACTCATTTCAAGTAAACCTTGAGGGTTTACACTAGATCCCATGCTGGCGCTGTTTCCTGTCCTGTAGCTTTTCATCTTAGTCTTAAGAACCTGTCCATTAAGTATTGCCTGAGGCATCCATCATCTCCCCTTGCTAGATTGTGTTTTGAGAATTTTATCTAATGTATAAAACCATGCCTTCCACTTAGCTGAGGTTCACTGCATAATTGTTAAATGAGGAACATTTAAAATGGGTACTGATGGCAGGTATATGGAAATTTAGCAAAGAAGAAAGGAAGGCATTACCAGTGTGAGAGATGAGGTGAGGAAGATGATGGGCTGAACTTTCGGGAGGGGTTTTTTGTAGGAGGAGAATCAATTTCTAAAGCAAGTGAAGTAGTAGAAAGCTGTGACTGGAAATGTATTTCAGGATTTGTGTGGAAGACTTAGCCAGTTGGCTTGTAGCAACCCAGAATAAACAGGCCATGTGTCTACATCTGGCTTGATATACCCAGGGGAAAGACAGGGAGTGGCATGCAGGTATTGGCGTGGGGCAGACAGACACTGTATCAAGGAGTCTGTGATATCTGGTTATCACTTGTGCCATTTGGCAGCTCTGTGGAGCCAAGAGGGCTGTCTTCCTGTGATGTCAGGCTATGAGATGGGATCTCTATTCCAGAGTTCCCTGACTTGTTGGTTACCATCACCACCTTTTATGTACAGGCTCGTCACCGTGGTGAAGTGGTTCGGGAGCAGAAGAATTGACTATTAAATATTATAATAATTATAGTTCAGCTCTAAATGAAAAAGTACAGAGTGTGACAGTGCTGGGCAATTGGCTGCTTTACTGAAATAGGAAGTACATATGGTCCCTACTTGATTAGTTACCAGACAGTGCCAGGCGCACGGTTTTATTTCACCCTTTACCACCCATTCCATCTTATGGGGAGTTGATAGCCCATAAAATCAGAGCTCTAGGATGCAGATCATGACTTGCAATGCAAGTGTGTTTAGTCCTGGAGCTCTTATCTTTTTGCTGCTTCGTAATGCCACCGATTGGGATGTAAAATGTCAGTTTAGTGTCTTAGGAATAGAAGTCCATGATGGGAGTTATTAGAACAGGGCATCCGTCCTGCAGAGAAGGTTGTGGTGATTGACACTCAAGATGGAAATTGGGTAGTGGTGGTGGATGTTGAGGTAGCCATGTTGAAAGACAGTGGTGGTCCGCCAGGAGTGATCGAGTTAGTGAGTGATCTGCCATGTGGGGGTAGGCAGAAAGCTAGGAGTGCCTACAGATGTGTTTGCCTTCTCAATCTCAGTGTTTTCAGAGATTGGGCCAGGATATAATCCTCAGCTCAGAAATCCTGTCCTGCCCATAGAATAGCTGCTGTACAGAAAGCGAGTGTTGGGACTAGTGTTATTTTGGGAAGTCTCTATTGAGAAATGTGTCCTTTAGGTTTCAAGATATTGAGAGGCTATCAGTATTTTTTAATACATTTTTGAAATGTGTTTAGATTGTTAAAGAATCAAGCTTATTTTATTTTTATTTTTAAAGATATTATATTTATTTATTAGAGAGCATGCATGCACAGGTAGGTGGAGAAGCAGGCAGGAGGGGGAAGACTCAAGGAGACTCGGGGAGGAAGCCCAACTTGGCTCCATCCCAGGACCCTGAGATCATGACCTGAGCCAAAGGCAGATGCTTAACTGACTGAGCTACCCAGGTGCCCCAAGTCAAGCTTATTTAGTTTTAGTATGAACAGAATGTGGGTGTCACATCATGTAGGTGAAGGAGTAAGCTAGCAGGGACCTGAAGACCGGGGTAGTGCCTTTGTGTATCTGCCGGGTCCAGCCAGGTAGTTCTGGGCCGGTCCTCTGTTATTTTAAAATGGAGAGTTACGACGTTTTGGGCAGTATGGCATCAGACTGTCTCTTTAATATTAATGTATTTTCCAGAACTAACATAAAAGAAATTTAAAATACTTAAAATACTTAAGAAAATTAGAAAGTGCTTAGGAGAAGTAATTGTCGCAGGTGTCCAGTGTGGAGTGAGATGAGGACTGTAATTGGCACTAAATTTAGCACCGAGCTTCCCATCAGCAAAAAGTACACAGAAACACACATGCGGACCTACTTTGCTTACAGACTGTTGATTTTCTAACCTAAGGCTGTGTTTTATTTACTGGCAGAGACAACCTTTTCTTGTCATTCATTGCCAGACGGTATTTGGGCTTTTGTTATTAGGTCACTTTCCTTTTGCAGAACTTATAAGAACTTTCTTCATTGGCTCTCTTTGGAATGAAGGGGAATACAGTCACACTCAGCCAAGGACCTTTCTCGTGGGCTCTGTGATGGCATAAGTGGAGGCATGTGGTTTTCTGGTTGGATGGCACTATGGCACATCTCAGAAAAGCTGCTGCAGAGCAATCTCCCCATGCCCTTGAACTGCACCCTGCTCGCCTTCTCTGTGCCTCTCACCTCCCTTCTGCCGCCATTGTTGGTCAGGGCTATGGACCATGCTCTCTTCTAGGCTCATCTGGAGCTTGGCCAAAGCATGTGCTAAGTGTGTGGTGTGTCCCATGGAGCTCCATTCTCTTTAGAAACCAAACAGCAAAATTCGAAAGTTAAAGAACTTTTCTTTATCCTTCTCTGATCTGGAAAAAACCAATCCTACATCTATATCTGTCATGTTTATGGGGTAAAGATGGGATGAGGTAGGATGTTTACCAAAATGTTAATATTTCTCATCCAGACAAAACAAAACATAGAATCTCTGTATCTGCTTGACCACCTGCTTTGCCCTTGTCAGTACTTGGTGTCCCAGCTCCACTGACGGTGTGTCTTGAAGGAGAAGAGGAGGATCGTGAGCATGCACCGCGTGGGTGGGCATTGGTGGATCAGGCGTGCGACACGTTTCTTGTTCCTGCCCCCAGAAGGCACTCTCCGTCTCCCTGTGTCTCCCAGACCCCCTGTATTGTGAGTGAAGTTTTGTTAGACTTTTTGCTTTGAAACAATTTCAAATTTATAGAAAACTTATGAGAATCAAACAAAGAACTCCTGTATACTCTTTGTTGGGAGAGCCTATTCAGTTTGTCCACGTTTCCAGTAATACCTTTGTAGCAGAAGAATATTATCCTCCGTCCTTGGGAGCTGCCATCTTACTTTCTGTCTCTGTGATGTTTGACTCCTGAGGGCTTCATGGAAGTGGCATCGTGCGGTCTCTGTCCTTTTGTGACTGGCCTATTCCACTGAGAAAACTGCCCTCAAGGTTCATCCGTGTGGTAGCAGGGGTCTGGATGCCCTCCCTTGGTAAGTCTGAGTCATTGGGGCTTATTTGTAGACACCACACTTGCCAGTTATCTGTCAGTGGACACCTGATTTGCCTCTGCCTCTTGGCTCTTATGAATATGTTGCTGTGAATGCAGTGTACAAGTATCTATTTAAGACCCTGCCTTCATTTCTTTTGGGATATACCCAGGAGTGGAATTGCTGGGTCATATGATAATTTTGTGTAATTTTGTGGGGAACCTTCATCCTATTTTCCACCACAGCTGCACTGTTTTGTGTTCCCAGCAGCCGTGTGTGAGGATTTCAGTTTCCCCACATCCTTGCTGACACTTTATATTTCTGGTGTTTTTGACCTGTGGTTGTGAGGTGAGAGAGCGCTTGTGTTAATTATAGTATCTTCTGTGGACTAGTACACATCCTTATTTTTCTCTCACTGTTTATTACTTTCGTGTATGTAGAACTTAAAAGTTAATTTGGCCTTTTATTTTCACATTTTTAATGGTTGAAAAGGATCATGTAGATTTGAAGGCTTATAATTGATGGGTTTGTTTTGTCTTGTTTTGTTTTACTTTGACAGTTTGATGATTTCCCAGATTTCCTTTTTGGAGTACCTAAATCATACCTTGAAAGGAAGAAAACAATTAAAACTGATTCTCCCCTTTGACTTAGAACTTGTTAAATGAAAATGCAGATCATTAGTTCCATTCAAGTTTTTTAGAAGCTTTATGCTTTTTACCGTATTTATCACTAAAACTTTTTCAGTGTTCTTCAAGGTCTTTTAAATTCTGCCAACTTCAGATATTGGATTTTTTTTTTTCTGTTTTTATAACAAAGTCAGCTATTTGACAGTATCTGACTCCATCCTTTCTTGGGGTGCCATATACATAGGAAGGAACACTGAGGACCCAGGAGACCTGCAGACTCACAGGTGGAGTTCTTGGATTCCAGCACTCGTGTATCCCTGTACTCTGTTCGGGTGATGGCCTCTCACTACAGCCCAGCACCAGGTAGCTCTGTTGTGCTGGCTTCCATGTACTGCATGTTCTTATTCAAACCTTTACCCCAGTCTTCAGGTTTTCAGACCTAGCTCTATCTGTGCCTCCTGCATCAGACAGGTAGATGCATTCATTCACTTAGCACTTACTTTGTTATGGACCTTGGATTGTATTCACCTTGCATATCCTTGGGTTACTTCTGGAGGAGACAGAAAATTAGACTGTGATTGTTGGACTGGGTGGAAGCTTTTGTGATGAAATTACACATGGGGATGATTAGTTCAACATGGGAAGAGCCTTCTACAAGGAGGCCATAAGGTTCACTGAAATCAATGGCCTGCTGACCAGGGGAAGCAGTGCCTTGGGGCGGTGCTGCAAAATGAGCGCCTCTAGGCAAGGTTGACCATGCCAGCTGGGAATAAGCTGGAGTTGGTGCCAGATATTGCAGTTCTGAAAGCAGAGGTTTTGAATTTCATTCTGAACACTGTATGAGGTTGTAGGAAGTTGATTTTGGGTTCAGCTTCCAGTAGTAGAGACCACTCTTCCTCAAAAAAAGGGAAGGGAGGAAAGGGGAGGAAGTAAAGAAAAGATACAAGAAAAGCCAAGCAGCAACATAACCATAAAGGGGATTGTTTTCTTCCATGAGAGGCATTCACAGTAGTTTCGTGTGCTGCCAGCCTCGCTCTTCTCTCTCTGCTCACCCCAGAGACACCTGTGGTCCAGCAGACTCCCTGGCCTTTAGCCTTGACATCCTAGTTGCAGGCCAGAAGGGGCAGGAACAGAGGCAGTCAGGATAGGGCCCCACTGTAGAGCGCATCTCTGGAGAGAGTCTTTTAGGCCTGTGTGGTCAGTTTCTTTGGCCTTCTTTCCCTGACTTGCCTATATACCAACTATAACAACTCTGGAAAGGAGCTTCGTGACCTGCTGTTACCAAGAAGGAGAGGCAGAATGGACATTGGATGAAGCTCCAAGCAATCTTTGCCACAGGGTTCACTAAAGGATATGAAATGGACTAATTTGATCAAGTTTTCTTTTTCAATGAAGGCTTATGGGTAGTGATTTTACTAGAAAGCAGGTTAACTGGAGGCATGGTTCCAAGATAATCCAGGTGAGAGGTGATAAGAAACTTTGCTGTGTCTTTCCGTCCTTCATGCTTGTCCCCTGCAGGCTGTCTTATGCTGCCGCTTGTTCACCAGGGCTTCAGGGGTTACCCTGTCTCTCTGGTCTGTGTGCTGTTATTACTGCTCTTTGGGCTCTTTCCCTGCAATATGTAAACCTTGTTCAAATCTTGCCTGCTAAACCCCTTGTCTCATCCACTACTGTCCTTCTCTTTTCTCTTTGACATACTTTTTTGAGAGGACAGTGTTCTCGCATCTGTTCCTTCACCCACTGGTAAAGACTGCTTGCCTCATGGGATCATGATGCTTGGTGGTCTACTGAAACTAGATTTGGCTGAGTCAGTGGTGATCCCTCACCTGGTTGTATCTGGAAGCTTCTGTCTACCCCGTGCATCACCCCAAGCAGTGCTTTTGCCTTGGCTTCTCCTTACTCCTTGTGGTTCTCTTCCAATGGCCACTGACAAGCTCACGGCTATTCAGCACCAAGGTTTATGAGGCACAAGTCCAGTATGGGAGGTGTTACAGAAGCATCTTTCTTCTTTTGGCTTGAGAAGTCTCAGGTGAGCAACTGGAAAGTTCTCACGGGGGAACATGATACTTAAACCCTGAATTTCTGTAAGGTGCTTTGCCTAGATTTCCTTGGACAGCCCTGGGACATGGGCGTGCTTTTTCTGTTGCATTGACAAAGATAGGCTCAGAGAGAGGAAGAACCTTTCTAGGAGCCTCTGCTACATGGTAAAGATGAGATATTTGAACCCTCATCTTTGTGATTATAGTGTTCATGTACTTTACTTTTCCAAGGTAGGTGAGACAGGCAGATTTAATTTTAAAAAGATCAAGCTCATGTTGATTTGTATTTCTAGCTATAGGTGAGGGAAAAAATAACCTTAGAGAGTATCTAAATCAGGAAGACACTGCCTGTGGGTGTAAAATATGATTGTTATTTGAGTTGATTTCAAATGTGATGAAATCATTGAAGTTGTAGTAGGAAGAAAAAAAATCCCTGGGGAAATGTTGAAGAATTTCAGATTTTACAGTTGATGTAGATTTCACTTATGGCGTTTCCTTATGAACATTCATTAGTAATAACGTGCTCCCAGAGTTGAGTTGAGTTGATTGTCCTTTTCTTTAACTTATGACTTGTTTTATATACGTATGTGTGTGTGTGCACGCACATGTATATACATATATAAATGTATAAATATATACACACTCACTGTTATATATATTTATGTTATATATGTAAATGTATACACACATTTGTTACAAATAAGGACTATATATTTTTCCTCAAGCTATCATGTATAATATCTGAAAATTTGCCCCTTTTGTTAACTAGCACTAGAAAAGGAACTGTTGGGGCTGAGTGCAGAGAAAGTAAGAAAAGGTAATAAGGCAGGAGGAGAGGGTTTTTTTTTTTTAAACTTACAGCCTGGGGAATAAAAGAGCCTCAGGCTAACATTTCACAGCTTGTGTAAACTATATTTAATTTTTATGTAATACAACATACCATTCCAAAGCCCACCTCTGGGAACCTTATGTTTTGAAGTGTTACTGGGGAAATTCGCCACCCTGTGCTAAGGTAATGCTCCCCTCGTGGTGGTCTGTGATCATGGCACACAAGCCTTCTGCATATTTGCTGTTCCCTCAGGGTGATTTGGGCATTTTAAAGTCACTCTAAGTATGAGGAACCTAGCTAAATTTCATCCCAGAAGTTATATTAAGGTCTTTCCAGGAGTCAAACAGAACACCTCTGAATAGATTATGTAACAGGGAACCCAGACGTGGTACACGCTCTAACCAGGAGATGGAGCACACCAGTGATGCAAGGGACTGCCTCTGCCTGAAGTAGCCCGTGGCTGGGTCACTAGGGATATGTCAGGCACCCCTGTAAGTGCCGAGGATTCAGTTATAAATAAGAAAGACCAGGCTCCAGTTCTCGAGAAAGCCTACATTCTAGCATTGTAGAAAAAACCTGTAAACAAGAAAAATGAATGAAAAGATAATTTTCCTTAATCCTACAGGGTAATGAGCGAGATTGCTATGGAGGGTGATACCACTTTGACCAGGGTGATGAGGACAGCACTGACACAGGTGGGACCTGTGGGCCTGGGGTGGCAGCCGTGTAGAGGGAGGAATGATCACACAGGCCCTTAGCAGGAGGAGCTGGGCAGAGTCCAAAGAGCAGACCAAAACTTGTTATCACCGGGGTGAGCGTGTTGGGGAGGGTGCTCTGAGTAGTCCCAGGTCAGCTTTCTTTAGACCTTGTAGGTGCCGTTATGGCTGTGTGCTGTATCTTGAGTTTAACACAAAGCCCTTGAAGACAGGTTCAGGATCTCCCTTATCCTTGAAAAGTCACTTAGGCTAATTTGTGGGCAGGGGATTGGCAAGGAGCAGGTTACTGCTATTGTGGCTGGAATCAGTGGTGACTTGCCCTGGGTGGTGGCAGTGGGGACAGAGTGATGGGGATGCATTGGGCAGAACGCAGCTTGCTAGACTATGTAGTGAGGTCATGGGGAAAGAGGATCCAAACATGATGTCTGGGGCTGTGCTGTGAGCACTTGGGTGGGTGGTGATTCCTCCTGCTAAAGTGGGGAGTCTTGGGCAAGAGAGTAATTGAGGAATGTGGGGCAGGGTGGTGTATTCCTTATGGACACTTAATATTGAGGTATCCTTTAGACATTCAAGTGGAGGTCACAAGTGATAGTTTAGCTTCACATGTTAATCCTGAGTTTACATGGATGAGAATCTTTAATTTTTCATTATTTCTGAAAATAATCATTCCTAAGAATTATACCCTGATTTTTTTTTGAAAAATCTAACCTGAGATTTTCAAACTTTAGCATATAAACCTATCTCTTTTGTTCAGTAGCAGTGCAAGAGAATGCCTGATTAACCCTTATAGTGCCAATGAGTCCCTTTAAGGTACCCCCCTCACAATATGGATAAAATTGTCTCAGTTGGTTTAGAAACTGTTCTTCAGTTGTATTTAGTTTTTGCTCTGTGGGTCCTGTCATAGGTATGACCTAATTTCTTCCTTTCTTACACACTTTATACCTGGAAAAATGGAATGATTTGGGTATGGAGAAATCTCTTACATTCTCTTTTCTTCTTCTTTTTGTACTGTTCACACGTCTGAGCATCCCTTGGAACAATTTAGGTTAGAGGTCCCTGCGAAGCTCTATCAAAGCTATGCTGTCTGGCACGTTCTGCGTATTGTCGTTTCTCTCTAGAACTAACCCTTGACTGAATTAACTGTGCCACCTCCAGAAGGTCTTTGTTTTGTGTTATCGGGAAGATATGTTTCATATTTTCATAGAACAAAGAAATACAAAATACTTCTAGATGTGACAAGGCCATTCAAATGTATTTAATGGCCTTGTACATTGACATAAAAGTGTCACACCTTTCTCTCTTTCACTGCCAGACTACAGGGACAAGGTGACAGACAGTGAAGGGGTATGGATAGAAATAGGACTCAGTTTCTTTCAGACTTTAGAGATACTGAAAATTAATGCTTGCAGGGTTAACGATAAGCTCCCTTTTTACTGTGAGGCACCTTCTGGTGTTGACAGTTGACCAATATAACTTTGGCTTTGACTGGTCTTAGGAATAAACATGATTTTATACTTTTTAAAAAGAAATAAACAAACAAAAACCAAAATTGCTTCAGCTGTTAGATTCCTGACAGTAACCATGTTGACTGGGGTGATGACTTCTAGAGATACCTTATTCTCCCCTCCCTTCCCTTTTTCCCTTTCCTTTTCTTTTCCTTTTTCCTTTTTCTTTTCCTTTTCCTTTTCCCTTTCCTTTTTCTTTTTCTTTTCCTTTTCCTTTTCCTTTTCCTTTTTCTTTTTCCAGAAAAGGCTTAAATTACCCCTTCTATTGACCATGTTAGCCTGGGAGGGCTTCTTCTGAGAGCAGTTATCAGCCCTTGCCAATTTTCAAAGCCTCTGTGGGAAGAAGCGTAAGACTCCTTCCAGCTCATAGTCTTTTTCTTGATCTGGAAACAGCTACCAGAACAAACCCTGATTGTCCCTGTCATCTTTGCAGCTCTGCATCCATCGTACACATCTAGTCTTACAATCACAGTGAGACCAGACACTTACCACCCCTCCTTCATCTCTCACTACTGAAGGCAGTTCGGTTCTCTATACATTGCTTGAGCCAGTCTGTGACAAGGTCCAGTGTCAGCTGTTGTGGCAAGATCCTGGGTGGGATGAACTGGCTCCTGGCCTCTCTCTGTGGATTTATGGTTTAGATCGAAGTAGACATGACCCACTATACTACTGTGACTGTATGGCAGGTGCCATTATACAGTAAAAACTGCCTGTGATGGCAGAGTAGGAGACAGGACTGCTGCTCACCAACATTTGGAAGACTTCATTCAAGTCTTGGGTTTTATTCATTCAAGATAAAGGAAGTAAATTCCTGGTAGAAGGAAAATTTTGAGTAGGTGTGTCTATATCTTAAATGAAGGGGTAGTGGTGTTTGAGTTCTGAAAAGAGAGGCAAATGTGTCTGGAGATGACCTGAGAGATGCAGATTTCAAGCAGGAAGAGGAATTTATGAATTGATTCAGCCAATACTCAGTTATGCTGCTGCTGTGCAGTGCCAGTCCCATTAGGAAATAAAACTGTAACATGAAAACGATTCAGGTCCCACTGCAAGGAAGCTGACATTCTAGGAGACAGATACTCTCATCACAAAAATAATGGGAGTCGAGATTGCATCACACCGCAGCAGCTCCATGATAGGAGAGTTCACTGCACGGTCTGTGGGTGAGACGGGAGGGCTGATTCTAGGCTCAGGCTGGTGGCCGTGGTCAGGCAGCTCTGGAATCTTAATGGGACATGGTATTATGTAAAGTCCTTTAAGAGGTTTGAAATGAGGCAAAGGGAAGATAGTTTAAAAACTAGAGAAGATAAATGTTTAGTCATGGACATTTACCTAGAGGCTTTGAGTATAAAGATTTGAAAGACTGACAGCATCTCCAGCATCTTTCCAGTTGCTGCACCTACCTCTGCCTCTTGCCCCAACTCCTGGACTACAGAACAGCTGCACTTTATTTGCCAGCTTGAAGCCTCCCTCAGCAACCCCTTCTTCCTGCTTTCGTCATGTTTGGACTCTGCCACCATGTCCTTCGGAGGCAGCTCTCTGGGTACCTTCACGGAACCCCTGGGTGAGCCTGTTTGCCTCATGCAGAGGCCTGCTACTTGCCTTGGGCTGGCCTCACTTCCCAGTGTCCCAGGTAGCTTACTCAGCAGGAGAGCCTGTGCCTCGGTTTCCAGTCACTGTGTAAATTTTAACAACCTCCCTCACTGTGGGGTGGTAAAAGAGTCAGAGTTGTAGTGAAAATCAGTGTCATTTCTCAAGAGTGTGCCAGGGCCAATGTTCGCATACTGGATGCTGTGACTTGCATCTGATGCTGGGCCCACGCAGCTTGGAGTGAGGGAACTGGTTTGAAAAGAGCCAGCAACTCGCCATCTGCACCCATCACCCTTTGACTGGCTGCAGCTCTTTCTCCAGGATCCCAGGATGCTATGCGGGGCTTGCCTCAAAAACTGTTAATTCTCTCGCCTGGAATCCTGTTGGTTGTCACTCAGAGTGTACTCTTTTGAGACCCTACATCTGACCAACGACTTCTCAATGCTCACAGCTCTTTTTCAGGCTGTCACTCCTTGATCTAGAAGCTTCTGTGGCCCAGAATCAACCTGTATGAGTAAAAAGGACCCATCTGTGCAAGATCACTTTCTATTCTGACACTCACTCCTGAGCACCTCATGAAACCGTGTGCTGCACACCACCATCAAGGATACTTGCCCTGGTGTGCAGGTGGGTGCAGTCTCCTTACCACGAGGCTGCTAAGGTCTTCTGGTTTGGTGGTTCTTGTGTGTACCTGGTGTTCCTGTCTTTCACCTTGAAATTCACAGACCTGTTACACTCAGCTGACCCCTTTCTGCGTCCCATTGTTTGTCATGAAGCTCTGCACCTATAGGACAGTCTTCCCTACTCTGAGTTCTAACAGGTGTCCTCAGTGATCTGATCCAGGTCACGCTCCTCTCTCCTGTACTGGAGTGTCCTGTGTGAAGCTAGTCCCCAGCACCACAGCTTGGCCTTTCTCTCTAGCCCTCCTGTTACACTCAGCACCCTCAATAATGGTACTGATCAAAATGTGCTCCTGGCCTGCACGTCACAGCCCCTCGAGGCGATCATTAAAAGCAGTAGATTCTCCTTCCCTTCTCTAACTGCTGTCAAGCAAGCCTCTAGATAATTTCTCTTCCCAGTAACTTCTCCAAGGGTTCTTAGCAACATAGAGTCTGAGAACTGCTTTCTGGTTCTCCTGTTCTGTGACCTGATGTCTAACAACAGTTACTATTTGGCCTTGAAACCCTAGGACTGTTAGCAGCTCACCACTTACTGTTACAGGGTCTTCTACTCTGCAACTGCTTTTCCCGAGGTCAGTGGCTCCTGCTCTTGTCTGACCACATTCAATGAATTCAGCCACATGGGCTATTTATCTGAGTACTTACCATATACACTCTGAGTCCAGTAACAACAGTGTTTTTATTTCTCTGTGGCTGTGTTCATCAGACCTGGTGGTGCATGGCTTTTCCTTTACACACAGACAAAGTGTCCCTAACAGCTTCCCTGGTTTGTACCAGCCAGAGGTAGAATTGTGCTACTCCAGAAGCTTCTTTGAAAGCAGATTGAGCACGTCCCTTCTAAAGAGATTATTTACCAGAGCATACTAGTTGAGCAGTAGACAACAAAAGGTGTTCTCCTTTCCATATACCCTGAACATGTCCTCAGAGTCTAACGCCTGCAGTTTTGTACCTGTGATGGATACTCACACATGCAGATCTGGCAAGTTGTCACTTCACAGACGGTTGCAGAAATGTTCCTTTTCGATTAGTTTTATCCTTATGTAAACCAAACTCTATAGTATAATGAACATCACGGGTTTGAACTGCATGGGTCCACTTATGTGTAGATTCTTTATAGCATACTGTTATAAATGTCTTTTTTTATCCTTGTGATTTTCTTCATAACATTTTTTTTCCTCTGCGTTACTTCATTATAGGAACGCAGTATATAAAACAGAGACAAAATAAGTGTTAATCAACTGTTGATGTTATCAGTAAGGCTTCTGCTTAGTAGACTGTAAGTGGTTATATGCGATCTTTAGCAGTGACAGGGGTGGGGATGGGTTGTGCCCCTGCCCCCCTGTTGTTCAAGGTAAATTTTATATCCTTCTTTGGGCTTTATTACCTTTCAAGAGTATAGATAGCATGGTCATGTTATGAACCTACTAGTATATCTTCATTCTAGAGGATGGAAATGTAGAGAGAGTTCCATTCAAATTACTTAGAGATAGATCATTCAGTAGGCTTAGATTTTTTTAAAAACCCAGTATTGGCTGTTGTGTAACTATAATGAATGCCTGTTGGTACAGGTGATATACAGGTATCTTGGTATCTTGCATCTTGCACATTATTGTTACATTAAAGCTATTTAAGTTCCATATCAGTCACTTTTAACACTTCAAAAATTGTTTTTTTGTCAGAATGCTAAAAATAATGTAAATTTAAAGTTTTTGATGTTTCACAATACTAGAGATTCTTATATTTATTTTTGTTGAAGAGCATACTGAATTTTTTCTTTGTGTTTTAATTTTTTTCTTTGTGGAGCTTTAAAAATTATTTCTTATGGAAACTCATTTTTTTTTAAAGTATGGTTCAGATGCAGAAAATACAAAAAGAGTAAAAATGTTATGTGAAAGCGAACCATGTGGGTTCTACTAGTCCAGTCATGGAGCTGTTAATTCTACACTTGGGAACATGTCCAGATTTAAAGGCTCAGGTGCACTTTACTAAGATATGTATTATTAAAATCCCTGTATTTGTGCTAGTGTGGCAGGAGTTTTAGAAGGCAGAGCATACCTTACCGTTTTATTGCATTACATTAGATTTATATTTTCAAACATATTTGTTGTCAAAATCCAACATAAAGCCATTTCCTCATACGTGCTTTTTTTGCACTAAATAATTAACCAGACACTTTGCCCCTTCTTTGGCTGTACGAGATCCTGAGTAAACTTAAGAGTAATGTTGCAAGAAAGTCTCTACTGTACCTTGAAATGCCTTAATGTGTTATAGTCAGTTAAGACACCGTTCTGCCATTTGTAGAAACTTGGTGGTTTCTAGGGTTTTGTTCATTTCACTCTTGTGTGTTGTGATCCTTATATTTTTACTCACTCTTCAGATCCTTGTTTGACCTTATAGAATTTTAAAATTTCATTCAATGTTTCCTTTTTTAAAGACTTAGAAAAATCTTTCTCAACATTATAGTTGTCTATAACTATATTCCTGATATTATATAGGCATCCTCGTGTTTCTGGCCCTTATATTTGCTTTCTTTCCCCACAGAATGGCCCAAATAAGGAAGGGACGACTAAATCTGGGAATTCCTTGGGTCATTGCTGATTCTTGGGGGAGTCCATATCTCCTTTTATTGTCTGTGCTGTTTTTCCACTGTTATTAGTCATCAATACCCTTTGCTCTTATTGACGACTGTCTTTGTATTTGTTGGATTTCTAGCCCGATTCTTTCTAAACACTCAAATAGATACAATCCCGCTTTCACTTCCTCTCTTCCCAGTGCTCCTTAAAATACGTGCTCCCTTTCTATGCTTCATTCCATCTGCAATCCCAAGAATGTTATTTTGTTTGTTAAGATAGGAGCCTAGGTGGACCTATTAAAAGATGCCACTTCACAACTCAAGCAGTGATTCCTACAGTTGTCAGTGACCTGATTGGTTTGTGAAGCTCACATTCCGTTGGAATCTCAAGATCCTCCACTGGCCCTGAGCTTGTCTGTGTATGTGTGTGAAGCTTTGCTATTTACAGGACATTTTACTTTTATGCACTGTGGTCTTTTTCTTTGTTTCTTTCTGTCTGCCTTTTCTGTCTTTCTTTTTCCTTTTTTTTAATGTTTGCATTCTAACCCAATCAACAATGTTGAAAGTTCTTTCCAGGAAGATTTACAGCCTATTTGTTCTTACATTCATGACCAGCTACTCAAAAGTGGGGCATTTTCTTAAATTCATCTGTTTTGTTTTATCAGATTAAAGGTTGCTCTACATTACTATGTTCTAGTTATTTTGATTCAAAATAATTGGCATGGAGCACTAAGGTAGATAGTAAGTAGATAGAATAGTGTTTTCTTTTCTGCAGTCCATTATATATATATGTGTGTGTGTGTGTGTGTGTGTGTGTGTGTGTGTGTGTGTGTGTGTAATATGGGCATTTCTTGCTCTGGAAGTCAGGTAAGTACATGTTGGGTTACTTGTTTGACTTAAACTAGATTTTTTAGTTTCGGATACTTTCTGCCTGATTTTAGAATGTGCATCTTTTCTTAGATACTTACATCTGTAATTTCCATGATTTTGACAGTCAGCAGTAATCTTTTTTTCCCACTCTTGATTATCTGGACGTTCTTAACTATTTGTAGGTGGTTCATAATTTTTACATTTCTGTTTCTGGTGTTGTTAATTTCACTGTACTAAGTATATTCTCTACCCATGGACTTAGGGGAGAAAATAGATAAAACTTTAATTTTGTTTTTCTTTTTTTTAAGCAGCTGTTTTTAATGCTTAGGGAAGTTTATTAAAACTTTGATGAAAATAATCAGGACAGTTTATTGTGGATTTGATTATTTGTACTTTTATGTATCATGCTGGTAAATGTAATTCAGGGTTCATTGTAGACTGGATTTTATTAATATATGTATATGAACATTTCCTCCAGGCACATTTGTATCAGCAGGGAAAACAACTGCCATTGCCATTCAAAATTGCTAGAATAGTTACCATTGGAACACAGTGTATTCATCTAGGCTGTCCCAGAGAAAGAGAGCTAACAGCATATGTGGAGACAGTTGACCTTTAAACAGCACAGGGTTAGGGGCACCAAGACCTTATGAGGTGGAAAACCAATGTAGACCTTTTGAGTCCTCCAGAGTATGTGTTTGGACAAAATTGAATTTTATGAAAATTGAATTTTGTTTGGTGTTAAATATGCAATTGAAGATTACCCCCTGATGCATATTACAGCATGGAGGGATCTGAGATTCCAGACCAGTGTTCATATTTTAGATTCTAGATTCCAGTGTTCTTATTTTAGAACTGCACAGGAGGAAGTTGAAAATCTAAGACTTGGGGAAGACTCTCTTCTCAATGTGCTTCTTCACATGGCTTTGAGGATACTGTACTTTCTTGTTCCTTATCTCTCCTAGTCTGGTCTGTTTTATGGCTTCTGTCCCTTTTCTCCAGACCCTAATTGTTAAAAGAGGTGCAGGCCTAGGTACTTTGCTCTTCTGTATCTGTATCGTTGTCCTGGAGATCTCATCCGGTGGCGTCTAGAATTAGTATCTGTGAGCTAGCAAGTCTCAAGTATGTTTCTTCAGCTCACACCTAGCTCCTGAACTGCACACTGGTACCTTCATCTATGGTATTTTCTTTTCACTTCTGTGTCTAATGGACATCTCAAATTTAACTTATGGAAACAAAATGATTCCCCTCCACCTCAGGCCCTCCACCCCAGTGTTCCATTATGGACTTCTTTATTCCAATTCTGCTTATGTGGACCATCCACCTTGGAGTTGTCCTGGATTTCTCCCTCTCTCACATCCCACATCCTGTCCATGAGATTCACAGTATGAATTGTGCCCTTGTGCTATCCACATCATTCCTGCCTCATTTCTCTGTGCTGTCTGCATTATTCTTGCCTCATTTCTCTGTGTTGTCCATATCATTCTTGCCTTGTTTCTCAAATGTCGTGATGTGCCGGAGCCAGCTCAGACAAGGCAAGCTGATGTGAAAGTCCAAGGAATTTTGTGAACTGGTTGGCATCATTTCGGGAGCTTGAAATAATTATTAATTAAATAACAGTATAATTTATGTATTTATGTTTCCTGTCTACTGTCTGTGTCCACCCAAGTGCCTACAACAGTACCTGAGGCAGAGAAGGCCCTCACTGAATCCATGAATTTAAAGGTCAGAGCTAATGATGTTAATTTTAGAATCATTTCAAGGCTTTTATACTAGATAATGAAAAAGAAGATTTTTTTTTCTAAAACCACATTGTTGTTTTTGGGCCATGTGCACAGATTTTGGGAACTTCAGTGATGAAAGTCACTGAGAAAGAGATATAGGCAGTCTTCTAGGTTACCTTTAGGTGCAGGTATCCAACATGTCACTTAAAAATATCCGGTTCAATAGAAGCTGGGGCCTTCATTACTGTCTCACAAGTAAATTTACACCCTGTTGCTGGGGTTACAGTCCTAAAATTGTAAATGTTGTTTCTCTAATAATAAAAATGTACTCTCTGGATTATAGTTTTTTTATTATGTCTTGGACAAAATTCATAATTTTTCTTCATAGTCTAATGTTTTAGGAATTAGATTTCTTTAATCTTTGTTTCATTCAGACATTGATGCATTAATATTTTTTGAAAAAGTTGGTTAAGATTTTTTTTGTTTACATTATATGCTAAATTGTCAGCTCTTTGAGATCTTATTTTATTCATTGTTGAATTGCCTATACCACCTAGCAAATGTGTTAGAAATGACAGGTGTCTAATAAAAGTATCTTGAATCTAATTCAATAACCAATTTCATTTTTTCTATATGGGCCCATAAATTTACAGCCTCTTTGAAACTCCATTATAACATTGTTAGATGTACTTTTTCATATTTGAAATACATTATTTCATATTTGCTTATGTAAAAGAAAGTACTGTGTCCAAGACTTTAAAATTCTTATTTACTAATGCATTTAAATCTTTCTCATAATGATCTACAGCATTTAATGTAGTAATGAAATTGCTCATATTGGTGCTTCCAGCAGCTTTTCCTTCTGTACTTTGTTGTTCCTGTTTATATCATTCGGATATCTTTTGAAAAACAATGACATTCTTTAGACCTCTGAAGATTTCCCTAGTGTTTTCTTTTTTCAGTGTGATTTATTTCCATTTTTTTGACCTGTTGAATACATCAGTTAAACAAATGTTTGCTTATTTTACATAAATTGTTCTTTTTCTTCTTGTACAATCTCATAACTAAGTCTTCATAGGTCCTTAGATAGGAAAATGCTTCTCCCATCTGTCTACAGAGCTGAGCCATATTGGGTGATGCTTTAAAAAATAACCTGTTGGTGGGTAGCTGTATCAGGCTTATGTGTTTTATAATATTTTTGCTTTTGTAGTAATTTAATTACCACTTCTTGAGCACTTGCTACTTCATCTTCATTAGCAATTAACCCTCCACTGAGGTAAGCCAAAGAGCTCAGTAAATAAAAAGTAAATATTAATTCTAAATTCTGTATCTTTCGATCAACTTTATCAAATCAAGATTACATGGGGTTATAAATTAATTTCCAACAGGGAGAGGGGTATCTTTTCTGATAACAAAATTAACAAAAATACACCATACTCATCCATCTTTGCTTTTTTATTTGTTTAAAAGTAACCATTAGAAGTGTTTTATAGACCACAGCAACCCAGTGAAGGAATTCTGTTGTCCACATTCTTCATATGCACATAACTACAAAATCTGATTTTATTTAATAGTATGGTTTACTCACAGTCTCTAAAACTTTATATCTACCGTGGGTGGGATGAGGTTGTGTTCAAAGAACCCCAAAATCTTGCTTAGGTCTTTTTCTCCCCTTTTTCCATTACCTGGATCTGGGCTAGAGCAGTTTAGTAAGTGTTAATTTTCTGAATGAATGTTCAGATTTCGTCTTATAGGGTAATAGCTCCTCAAAGAGATAGGCTTTGTTTTTTTTCTATTTGAGTTTACTTATACCTCAAATAGTAAATGTAACATTGCCTCAGTAATTGCCTGGCAAAATAATGCTAATATCATCATTTGTTAAATATACTGTTTAGCCTAAATATTAAAGATAGTTCAGGAAAAAAATTGTGTAATATTACATATTTAGATAGAGGTATTAGATTTCAGGGAAATGAACTTAAAATGGTTGCACTCTTAATTATCCTCTCAACTCAAGTGATGGACTCAGAGCTTTTGTGATCTGACCTGTTTACCTCTTCATCTTCCCTTTTATTCCTGCCTTCGTCCTTTCCTGTTAGCCACAGCCATGCTAAATTCCTTCCATCTCCCTGACTGTGCCTTGTTTTCTTCTACCTTCTTGCATGCCTAAATTCTGCTCATCTTCCAGAACTGCTTCTCAGAAGCCTTCCCTGAGCTTCCACAGATGGACGAAGTGCCCATCCAAGAGCTCAGTGCTCCTGAGTATCAGGTGTATCACCCCCTCTGCTGGGGAATGTGGTCTCTCTCTGGACCCTAGGTCTGGAGCCTAGGTTACTTAAGGCACAGATGATTTCTTTTTCTCCTTCCTTCACATAACATGTGTTCATATCATTAATACAGACAATACTTATGAGGAGTGACTAAATTCATTTGGATGATACATTTAATATTTGTCTATATGTTTATCTTACAATGGCTTTTGGAATAGTGTATTAACTTATTTCTTTAAACATACGCTTCAAAAACATGTATGTTAAATATATGTTAAGTGATGGTAATATATTTTGTAAGAAATACTGAAAACAAAATCTTAACAGTTTTAAAAAAAATTTCAATTTATTAAAATGTGCTTAAAATTACAGATATTAAATTATATGCTTAGAATTGTCAGAATGGGAAAGTATGAGAAAAGAGATAAGAAGATGCTTTTTTAAGGTCCTCATTCCTAAGGAATCTGAGAGGACCCAGAAGGTACACCAGAGGTAGTTTTGAAAGTTAGCCTGTAAAAGATATTCAGAGTTAAGCCAACCCTGGATGGTCTGCCCTAAAGAAACCGAGGGGAATAAGACTAGGAAGAGGCTAAGGGCACAGAGTCACAGGACTAATGATTGAAAGGCAAGGTCTGAAAGTGAAATACCAGAAGGAAGAAAAGCCAAGTGATGCTGATGGATGATGGTGGAGTAAAAGCATGTGGCTCAGGCCATCTGTGACCCATATAAAGAGAACAGGACGCTCTACTGCCTTCAGGGGGCCAGGCTTAGAAGGCGACAAGAAGGGCAAAAGAGATCTCCGAAAGAGTGGAGAGTTTTTACTTAATTTTAGTCAACCTTAAATCTCTGCCTTGTAACTTAAAATTTCTAATAATTGAAAAGAATCAGCCGTGAAATGAGAGTGACGTTTGGTTCTACTTGTTGGGTTCATGCTGTTGTACATGTGTGCGCAGCCAACCAGCAGTGCTTGTTATTTACCAGATCATCTACTAAGAAGGGTCTTTTACTCAAAACCAGAAAAGAGGAGAGAGAAAGAACTAGTTTCGATAGCTTTTTGATTTGGAAAAGCATTTTGAAAATCATGATTTTCATTATACAGTAAGGGAGTAGCTTCCTTTCTGTGTTCATTCTAGTAAAGATTAATGATAGAGCAAGTCATATGAAATGAAGAATACTTTGTATTGTAATTTAATTCCTTTTATTTCTTATTTGTTTCCTTTTGTTTGTTTTTTACTGACATTCAAAAAATGAAAAACTTCTAGCTCATAACTTTGTTGCATTTCTAAGTCATTTCAACAGCAAAAAGAAATCATAGTATTATAACTAGAAGTTTAAGTGAGTCCTAAACTATTTGAAGAAAATTCTAAAATATACATTGACATTCTACAAGAAAAAGATTGAGTTTAAACAAAACAGCCTGAGCTAATTCCTCCAGATTTGTTAGCTTGAATTAAGAGCCCTTTTACAAGTATATTAGAAAAGTAAAAAAAAAAAAAAAAAAAAAAAGAAAAGTAAGTAGTCCCACAGTATAAGTAAATTCATTTATAAATGGAAAGAGAGGTAGCATTAATGAAATTAACTTTAAAGTAGTTGACTACCAAGCTGATTTTTAAATTGGTTATTAAAACAGGAGAACAAACCCACACACTTAGAAATGAGGTCCCAGACTGGAGGAACTGGTAAATGTAGCTGCTCATAATCTAAGTAAAATAATTCCTTGAAAATTTGAGTAGATATATATCAACATGGTGATCTTATATGTAACTTAAGGTGTTTAGGAAATTATCTAATGGACTTCATGAAACCCTAGAGCTTATTTTTGAGAGATGCTAGTGAATCAGGAGAAAAAAATGAAATCTCAAAAAAGTTCTATTGCCATCTTATACATTTGGGAAAAATGTAAGAATATATCCAAAGAATCTTGGTCTTCAATAATTTTATATATAGTAATAACTAACACCATGAAATAGCACCCATTTAGATAGAATTGATGGTAGGTGTGGCAGTAATAAATCCTTTTCTACAATGTCTGAGCATATGTAGTACTTAAGACCTTTCCATTAGGCATCAACATTAAATATTGAATACCTCTAGAAAGTGTGAAAATAATTTTGTCTTTGGAAGTAGTTTACATGAAGTTTTTTGTGTGTCCTATTGGACTTTTGTAATGATGATCCTCCTAGGATGCTTTGTAGTAGGTGTCTGGATTTTATGGACTAAAAAACTGATATTTTCTTTTACAGTTGAAATCAAATTATCTTTATACTTAATTTTCTATGTTCTTTCATAGAAAAAAGTAAGCAAAATAACTCAAGACAAAGAAGGACGGTTTCTCCCCCCAATCCTTTAGCATAACCATTGAGAAACAAGAACTGAAGGAGATCTAGGTACAGATACATATCCATGCATACATGGCAAGATTTAACAGAAATCACAATTCCGACATCATCTGTAGTTTATGTCACACCTCTTCTCTGTTGTTAGCCTCTGTTTTTCTCTTTGGGCTTTAGCTGAAAAATACTTGGCCTCATATCTTTTGTTCTGAGACTTTTTTTCCTGCTTCACAACTATAATCCTTGAATTCCTAATTTCAGTTCAGAAACCTTAAGCTTAGAACTCCCGAGTCTCCAGGTTTCCATGACTTTTACCAAAAACTGAAAATCCTATAGGTTTGCTTTTTTTTTTTAAACTAAAGATTAAAAAAAAAAGTTTTTAAGACTTAAAAAAGAAAAAAATCCTTCTTTCTGTCTTGACAAACATGAGGAAGAAACTGCCAACAGAAATACAGGTGGAAGCAACTCCTCCTGTAGCCTCCCCTTGTACTTTCAACAGAGCTTTGTCATATGGTTAATGAAGGAGAAAGTTGACAACATGCATTGTATATGTCTGCTGTCAGCAAATTGTATTGTGTGACCGTATTTTTTTTTCCAGTTATTGAAAGGATTCTCCCAGTGTGATACCTCTTAATTTAAAGAAAAAAAAAAAGGTTTTTTTTTCTACTTTAAAATAATCATCATTATTTTATGACATTTATAAAATGCAGTAAAAGATAAGGAAACCACCCTGAGAGGCAGGATGCCTCTCCCATTTGGCAATCTTTTTAACACGTTACACTTATTTTCCTTCCTTATTTAAGGCTTTTTTGTGTGTATGCACTGACTTTTTTTGTTTTTTTGGGTTTTTTTTTTTGCTATACTTTTGAGGAAGAAGCTCTTCAACTTAGAGGTGCTGTATCTTTTTCTAGTCATAAATTCATTTGTTTCTAGAAATACACATTTGCTTCGATGTATACATTAGAGTGCAACAATCCTGAACTCCTGTGGGATTTTTCACCAATGAAAGTTGTTTTTTAAACTTACCTGTTTTATTGAAGCAGGTCTGAAGACCAGGAAGAAAGCTGACTAGTGATCTGAATTGCAAAATGTTGAGAACTAACCTGTGGATTGTCATGGTGCTTAATGACTCTCAAGTACAAAGGAAGTTTATTAATTATTTGAAGTAAAGACAACACAGTCATTTGTAGGAGATACTTAGAAAGTTTTGATATTCTTTGAAGAAAATTAATACAAGAAAACCTTAGAAAGTTTTAGAAGTTACAAAAACATAAAAACCTGAGCTGCACGAAAAAAAGTCATGTATCTGAGGTCATAGACATAACGGAAGCAAGCAAGTGCAGGAAAGCTGGAAGCTTCTAGATTGGTTGTGGCCACAGAGAGTTTGGATAAGACAACAGGATGCCACTTTTATTTTGTAGGGAAGTGTCGTTTGAGTCCATCATTTGTAAATGGGTTTTAAGTTGGTTTTGGTGGCAACAGTGTTTGCCACTTCTCTGGTCTAACTGGACTAAGACAACCCTCACTCCTCTTACCACTAGTCCATGTTTGCAGTGCTATTGGTTGGCTTTGAAAATGTGAACTTTGTGGATAAAACAGGGAAGTTTCTCTGAAATCAAGTGGAAAACAAGGAGCCCACACAAGGCTTTGTTCAGATGTTGTGTGTGCATGCATGCAGGAGATACTTTCATAACATGAAATATACAGTACTCAATTTCATCAACAGTAGCTCAAATTTAGTTACTGAAACAGTGGTTTCAATGAACATTGTATTCTCTGCTTCAGGTTTTGTAGAAGCTACAAAATTGGAAAGTGTAATGAAGGAAAGAACTACAAATTCATTAAAATATAGCTGACCCCTCAACAATGTGGGGATTAGGGGTCCTGACAGCGTCCCCCAGCACAGTTGAAAATCCATGTATAATTTTTGATTCCCCCAAAACTTGACTGTTAGTAGTAGCCCACTGTTGATTGGAACCTTACCGATGATATAAACAGTTGATTAATACATATTCTATGTGTTTTATGTGTATATATGTATAAAGCATACTGTATCTTACAATGAAGTGAGCTGGAGAAAAGAAAATGCTATTAAGAAAATCATAAGGAAGAGGGGCACCTGGGTGGTGCAGTGGTTGGGCTCCTGGGTGATGCAATCAGTTAAGTGCCTGACTTTTGGATTTGGCTCAGGTCATGATCTCATGGTCTTTGGATCAAGCCCTGCATTGGGCTTCGTGCTTAGCAGTGAGTCTACTTGGAATTCTCTCCATTTGCCCCTCCCACTCATGTGTACACACTCTCTCACTCTCTCTCTTAAATAACTAAATCTTAAAAAAAAAATTGTAAGAGTAAAGACATGTATGATACTGTACTGTATAAAGAAGTGGATTCATGCAATTCAAACACATGTTGTTCAAAGAGCAACTGTACTCTATATCTTTATGTTTTATGTATATATGTATATATATATACATATGTATACACACACACACACACACACACACACACATATATCTCCCACTCATTAAACTGTGATCATTAGAAAGCCATCAGCAGTTGTCCCTAAGGCTAATGACCTCTTTTTTCTGTCTCCAACTCCTAGTCTACATAACAGGAATGCTGCCCTTGTCTACTGCATTAGCAGGAAAAGATCTCTGAGGGCAATTTAGAAGACCTGGTGTCTGTTTCCACGCTTGCTCTTTCTAAGCTGGGTCACCTTTCCTCACAACATGGAGCCTTTGTTCTGTTATGTATGCTTGAATAGTAGATGGTCTTCAAAGACTATCATATAGTATAATCTTGTTTGAAAATTCTGCATCATTTGCCACTCTGTATGAAGAGGTAAAGCATGGGTTTGCGGTCACATATGACTTTGGATTCCTGCAGTGACACTTGCTGGGCTTTGTTTTTCTAGAGCTCATGTTCATCTCTAAGTGTCTGCATTATAGAGGACTGTGGGGAGTAAATGAGACCATACATGGAAATTTCTGAGAACGTCTACCTGGAGGAAGTACATATGATCCTGGGTGGGGCCGTGGGACTGGTGAGGTGGTAGGGGCCTTGGCAGCAGTCAGACTTTGTGCGTTGAGTTTTCCTCTGCAGCAGTGAGCACAGCAGAACAATAGAGGTGCTATTGTCCCCAGTACCCCCACTGTCCTATGTCTTCAGCATATCCCTAAATGCTAGTGGGTACCTACTTGGGACAGTAATCATCCCAAATAGGTGGTCCTGAGCAAGCAGCTATGGGGGTGCTTTGCAATCTTAGCATGTTTAGCCTGTTTTCTTGGGGTCATGAGTGCTAATTTCCAAAGAGAATACTAAAAATGGAACCTGCTGTTTGTACCCATGTGTTCATAAGCCATGGAATATTGAAATTGGGCTGTATGGCATCAAGTTTCCCTTTAGTGCATATAAAGTAAGCTAACAGTCAAAACATTTTATTTTTATTGTTCTGGGCATACTTCTTTAATGAATAAGTAATTTTTTGTCCCTAAAGAGGCTTATCATTAAAGAGGGAAACCTTTTGGGCATCAACTCTTTTGTTAAAATTAATGGAAAAAAGAGCCATATTCCTGAAAGTATCTTGAAGCTATAGAACAGGTATTAGGTGAAATGGCACGATGTTTCTTTGATAGAGAGTCTTTTGTTGGAGTGAAAAAGACTTTTTTTTAGTGAGATATTTTAAAAAAGTGAACACCACATTGTATAGCATTTTTGCTTCCTAAATTTGCGAATCTATCTTACCCGTATTTTTCAATGTTTAAGTCAAAACTTACCAAGAGGTTTTTTTTTTTTTTTTTTTTTTTTTTTTTTTTTTACCAAGAGTTTTTAATACATATTCGTTATCTTTCCAGGATAGATTTCGTAGTAACCCATGTTCCCTCTTTTTTTGATTTGTTCCTTCCCAGAATTCTTCAGATCTGTTACTTCTGGAACTCTACCGCGTAGCTCTTAAGTTGCTGTTCAGGGTACCACTGTCATTCATCCTCGTCTGTTTTCTGGTCACGTGGTGTTGTTCTCCCCCCTTCCCCGCCATGTGTCAGTATCCTGGTGTCATGCCCGACTGGAAGATTTGTGACTGAGGCCTGAGTCTAGCATACAAAATCTGCGAAGATTTTGGCTTCGTGAAATGTCTAGATATGACTGAGCCTAGAACTTTATTATTCATACCTTCTTTATTGGTTTCTGTCTAAACAAAGGCTGAAACCTTCAGTTCCTGGTGGTGTCTGCTCCTGCGTTGTTCTGTCAGAACCGTCTTCACTGAGCGCACGACTTACAGGAGAGCCACCCTGCCCTAGGTCCCCTGCCCTGCTTGCCTGCTCTTCGTGGTGCTCACCACCTTGTGACATGTTACAGATTTATTTAGTCATTGTCTCTTCCACCCACCGAGGAAGACAAAACCCTGTGGATGGGAGCAGACACTTGATGTGTTTTGCCCATCGCTGTGTCATCAGCTCCTGCATCAGAGGGTGTCTGAAACCACACAGGCTCTCGGTGGATATTTCTGGAATGAGTTAGTTACTAGAATCCAAACTGTATTTCTGGATAATAATTTAGAGATCAGTAAATACAGTTCCTATGATAAGGGTTTTATATGTGTGTCAACCGGCTTTATGACGTTCTTTGCTTTGCATGAAAAACTATATTCCTCCTATATATCGAAAAAAATTCGAAATTTGTATTTAGAAGATGTTTATAATTAGCTTTATGGGCCCAGTTTATGGCAGTGATCTCTTGTTATTCAAATGCTGTATTTTCTCAAATGTAGATTGTACAGTTGTCCCTGGGAGGTGTGTGTACTGCATGCAAGTATGATCTGTGAGGCACTATAGTCATGGCTATTCTTGTAGATACTTATTTAAACCACAAATTATTGACACATTGCTTTCTTTCTTAGCAAGTAGAAAATATACATTAAAATAAAAATGTTACCTGATATAAGAAATTTAATTTATTCGTTTCACAATTAAGAGTCTGACAATCAGAGATCTGTCCTAAATGGCTACCTACTTATGCATTATGCTTATTATATGTATCAAATTGAAATATTTCACATCATCCCGGGAAGTTTAGGAGTAAGGCCCACCTGAGTGTGACCCGAACGCAAGGGCACGAGGCTTTGCACGAGATGTGGTGCATGGCAATTGGTCCTGGTGACCAAGATTAATGAAACTCAGATGGGTTTTAATTAGTGCAGCTGCAGCCATCAATTATCTACTGAACACAAATATTGTTATATTTGGGAAATTCTTGATTTATTTTATTCCACTGGCCAGCAGATTTAGATGAATGGGTTCTCATCATAAACATTCTGAGAAAAATCGCCAGAGGCCAGAGTTTATTATTTAGGACACAATCAGCAAGAGTGAACAATACAGAACAAAACGTTGCAAAGTGCTCTCAGCATTAATTTGGAAATTTTGCTGAAATGTTTGGCCTGTACAGGTTGTCAAAAACATTAGAGCATCTAGAACAAAATTTAGAGCGGTCTCTCAAGAAGGGCAGATGATCCGTAACTTGTGTCAGTGCGCGCACTGGAGACCCGTGCCAGCCACATCGTGACAGCGGAATGTGGTCATCGCTTGAAGCGTGATCCTTGAAGCACATGCTTTTAGCAGAGGAATGGATACGTACCCATAGTGTTAGAGAATAGAAAATAACAGTACTTTTTTAGTGTTTGTCTCTATACCTATACACCTAATTATGGCCACACACACATGCTTGTTCTGGATTTTATTTTTGTTTTAGAATACATTTTGGAATTTTTAGCCTTGAATTAAACAGGTATAAGAACATATATATAATTTTTGATATTCTGAAGGGAATACTACATATAGTTGTTTTTTCTGTTGACAGATATATCAACATAAGATAATTTTATCATTTCTAAGTTAAATCTGCAGCAAAATCTGGAATTATTAATAGAATGGAGAATATTTTATAATTCATATTCATTTTACATATTAAATATCTTACTATTTTTCCGAATAATTTTTTATCAGTTTGTAATTTAATCTCCTGAATTCTAGTAAGACTGCCTATACAGAGTTTCAAAAATAATAAACATCTAACATCATTTCATTTTTAAAATTTTCTACCAGTATGAAATCTCTGTCAAATTCTTAGATTCAGAATAGAACAGAGAAAGAAGTGAACATGGCTTACGTGTTTGTCTAATAGTAGCCAAGATATCTATTCTGAAGAATGGGTGGTGAGTCATAACCAGTGCCTTATAAAAAATCAATTGCAAGTAATTTTTAAAGGTTTTGTGGCATTGCATTTAATTTATGTGATGATAGGAGTATTTCACATCAGAAATACATTCATTAAAATGTTCTGAATCTGGGCAGCCTGGGTGGCTCAGCAATTTAGCACCGCCTTCAGCCCAGGGTGTGATCCTAGAGACCCGGGATCAAGTCCCATGTCAGGTTCCCTGCATGGAGCCTGCTTCTCCCTCTGCCTGTGTCTCTGCCTCTCTATCTCTCTCTCTGTGTCTCTCATGAATAAATAAATAAAAATCTTTAAAAAAATGTTCTGAACCTTGCATTATGTATAAAATTTCTGTTTCTTATATCTAAGTTTCATGGTCAACTTTAATTGGTCAAATTTATTAATATCAGAATTTAATCCAAATTATGATTCCTTAAGGGGAAAATAAGGTTCAGTTAGTTTCCAAGTGTAGATTGTGTTGACTGGTATTTGTTGTTGCTGAGGCTCACTTTTGTCCACAGAAAAGGAAAAGAACATATCATAAACTTGCACTTGTTTTATGCACTAAATTAGAAGGACTTACCATATCTCAATTGTCAGAGTTTACAATTAATACTCCTGGCTCACTAGCTATTGTCTGTGGCAATTCATAAATACTCTGATTTCTGAGCATACTTTTATGGCCTTCATCATTTTATAGAGTAAATCATAGAAAGCTTTCTGTTTTCCAATTAACAGATGGAGGAGCTTTTGTTCATTGAACCAAGGTGCTTAGGAGGAGATTTTATTTCTTATGCATTCAATTATGTGATTTTTGTATTTTGCCATTAAGAAACAGATTCTGCACCTCTGAACTGATGTGTCCAAGTGACCAGAGAGATCTTGAGATACAGGCCAGAGTTGTCTCCTTAGCATAATTAGACTTTTTAAAATCGATCTTTTTTATTTTTAATCTTTTTCAAAAGTTTTAAAGAACCTAATGGGTATCTGATGTTAGCATTAAACTTTAAGTATAAACTTTAAGAGCACCTCTTGTTCTTTCTAGTTCGCAAACCATTTATCTCGCTGCATGTTGTCATTGTTGGCTTACTTGTCTGTGTTTCTGTTAGACTGTTTGTTTATCCACCCACCTACCCACTGACCCATCTAAAAATTAAGGACATAAACCTTCCAAGCCTTAGCAACAGTGAGAAGGCAAATGTGGCTGACTCATGGTAAGTAGGAAGTTAGTGACAGTTCAGGTTAAAGAGGTGAGCAAGGCCTAGATCTCAGTTCGAGCAAGGCCTAGATGATCTCAGTTCTTAGAGATTGTGGTAAGGATTTTGGATATCAGTGGAAAGCCATTGGACAATTTTAAATGGCTTCATAGCAGAAATTATTATTTAATTTCCAGACCTCTTCATATTTCCAGTCGTTTATTTGATGGTCTGTAAATGTTTGGTGGATGAGTGAGTGAGCCCAGCCCAGCTCAGTCTGTTGGGCTTCTTTACTGGATCAACTTGAGTGGTTTAATGTCTTGAACCAGAATTGTCCGCCTCCTGGGATAAAGGGTCCAGGAGGCTGTGTTTTATGAGTAAAAGAGTCCCGCATGAAGGGGCAAAAGAATTGGATCTTACCACTGTCTACCACAGGATATGAAACCCCTTAGTTTTGTTTTGCCAATAATTAAAATAAATGTGTCAGATTAAATAATTTTTAAGATTATATAGTATACTAAAATTTTTGATTACATTATTTCCTTTGAGAAATGTCTCTGCTAATTAGCAATGATGAGCTATTTATATAAACTATTTCTTTACAAATTCATATTTTGCTATAATAAGTATTGATGATTTTATAAGGAACACTATTTTTCATTGTGGTTTTGAATTTAAAATATAAGCATTCACTTATGAGGCTATGTGCCATTTCTGAGCTTTTACGAATTATTATGGCATAGGAATATGTTAATTTGACCAGAAAATTTTAAGAAATAATCTATCCTCTATTAAAAATTTTTATTTAGATTTTATGTCTTCCTTCATTTATTTTATTCTTTTGATGTATTATACACATATATATCATTGTTTTTGATACTATATATATTTCATTTATACATACTATATATAGACATACTACTACTACTTCTATCTACCCTATATAAATATATATGTAGAATGTATATATAATGTTTGTGTGTGTTCTGTTGCATAAAGAATAATGACGGATACCATCACCCACATAACTCCCCTGGACCTTATGACCTAGAACCATAACCATTACCTTTGAAATCTTTTGTGATTACATCTTTTCCCTTTCTCCAGAGGTGACCACTATCCTGAGTTCTCTTAATCACATTGAACATAGACTGTCTTAAATCTGTAATAACAGTTTATAGATGAGAGAAATATTCTCAATATTGTCTCCAATATCAAGTCTTTAGAAAGCCTAATTACGTGTTAAAAAATTGCATATCATCTTAAAACCTTATGCTGTTACTTTATTTAAATATGACTTAAAAACCTAACCTATTAATAACTTGTGTTTAGCACACTGATACATAAGAATTTGGGCTCTAGTTTTAATACAAAACATTTGCAAAGCATCTTATCTGTAGGTTTCTCTTAAGATTTGTTTTTCTGTTCTGTAGAATAGGATACATTTATATAGGAACTTTTATTCCAAAAGGACCTTATTAATTTTATCATGCCAAAAATATCTGAGGTTTTTTGATGCTCATTGACTCCTAAGAATAAAACAAGATATCTGTTTAAAATTGTTAGTCTCTGGAGGATATAGGTAGCATAGTTTAAATAGTAATAAATACAAAATCTTTGTCTTTTGAACAAAATATGTTATTTGATTTTTTTCAACATACTCCCAAAAGCCAAAATGGTGAAATTACTATTATTTTAACATTTTATGTTTAGACATAATTTATAAGAATAACAATATGAATTAAATCTGCTGATATTTAATACATATAAACTATTATTATTTTTCTGTTTTTAATCTTTGGGAGTTATACAGTCTCACCATAAGTTTCCCAAAAGATACAATGGATTTTATAAAAACATCAAATATCTTCTAGCGTAATAGCCTTCTGTGTAATGAATGCACCTTAGTGTAAATTAACTGTGTTTATTTGAAGCTTATCTTCTTTCTTGTTGAGGGTAGCTGTGAGGAGGGAGGGTAGGAACACATAATAACAGGAGATAATTTGGTGATGGAAGTTGTACTTTACATTTCTGCTTTCTCCCGTTCAATTCGGCTTGATACACACCTCACACTGAACTGCCATATTATCACTTTGTCATGGGCTATGACAACACCCCTAACAATAAGAGTCTTTTCTTTTGTTTATAACACTTAAATGTCTTGGCGATTAGAACTTTTTCCTTTCTTCTCTGAATAAAATTGTTTTGTACTGACTTTTTTTTTTTATTCTAGTGAGGAGAAAGAAATAAAAGCAACCCTATTTCCTATTACAAATTATCATAAATATTAGAGATGCAGATTTTTCTTAGATCATTAGCATATCATGCTGCGACCCACACCAGAATGTACCATTAACAAAGCCGCCTTCATGTAATTAATGTAAATAATATGGAACTACAGCTTGAGTTACCCAGTCAGCCTTGGCGAAAAGCATTTGTCATAACGCATCATCTAAGGAGTCCGGCCTCAATTCAAATTAAACTTCATGGGTTTGCCCCTTTATTTTTTCCTCTCATGCTATAAATTTCTGTGAAACATTTACGACTATAAATTTCTTTGAAACACCTATATAGGAGAAGAAAGCAATCCAGTAAGCTGAAATTAAAATTTTATTATTTACTGTGCTTCTGCTGGTGAGGACAATTAGTATCTTCATAAAGCCAGAAATGGAGATCTGAGGAGTGCAGCTGAGGGTTTTCCGCCCTCTCCTTAGAAGTGTTTTCTGCCCTCTGCAGCTGCCAGCAAATCTAAAGTATGGTTTCTATCTGCCATTTGCTACTATTGCCCTCTGACTCCAAAACACAGAGGAGCATTGTAAATTTTTCATGAAGAGGTTTCAGTCTGTAAAACAGCAAACAGGAATAATGTTTTAAATGCAATCATTGTCAAGTTTGAACAATGTAATTTATCAAGAGAGCAGTTTGTACTATATAATAAGTTTCATATATTAATACAATTTTTCATCTGATGTCAGGCTTCTGATTTATGAATAGCCCATGATCTAAGGTGATCATTGAATTATAATTCAAGTAATAAGAAGCCAGGAACAAGACACTGGAACTGCTACCCTGCATTAGCTTGCGTGCCGCCAAGCCAATTTACTAAACAACCGTGGGCTAAATGATACAGTTTTTCTAATTCAAAGAAGGCACTCGTTAATTAGATAAAGGCTAAAGCTCTCATTATTTTTAAATGATTTAAGAACGGGTAAAGATCTTACAGCTTATACTGCAGCGCTAATAGTTCTCTGGTTACTGCCTTGTAATAAGAGTATTAAAGACAGATGGGCCAGGCCGATTTAAACCAATTACAGCATTTCTTGTACACCGGTAGCAGTGACTGTTCACAGGCGCATCAGATGCTAATATTCGACATGTTTCAGATGGCTGGAACACCACTGATTAATGTGATTGATGAATAAGTTTCCTTCTGCTAATTTTTAGGGAATAATCACACCTTTGGACTATATTTAATAGTTCTTGAGGCTTATTTCATATTTCTCTGTAATATTTACAAGTGTATCGTGGATATTTAACTTTCAGATATACCAAACTAATGAAAAAAAAAACCAATGCTTCTCAATTCCATCAATGTTATTGAGCACCTCCTAGGTGCTGGGCACTGGTGAAATCTGTAACTCATCCTGCATTTCCTTTTAATTACCTCAGTTCCTGTGATGGCAAATGGATAACAAATTGTGGAAAAAATTCAGTCATTAGTTAAACAGTAGAAGTTCTTACCTAAACACTTCTAAGAGTGTGAATCTGCTTTACAGTAAATGTCAGACTTTGGTTTATATAAAAATTATAAGTTCATAAAGTAGCATATGTTTTGTGAAAATTAATAAGCCACTAAGCACTTGAGTCCTTTGTCCAAGCTTTTGCTGCTTGATTATATTTACTCATATTTTATGTTGATAGTGAGGACCTTTTATGATATGTGCTGGTGCAGCCCTGAATTGTCATGGAATTGTGGTGCTGGGTGCTTCTCCCTCCCTTCCTTCATCCCTGGTCACAGAAAGAGTGAAAAATCCCCATGTTTTATCACCCAGCTGTCCAGAAATGTGTTCCTGGACTTGAAAGGATTCATTCCCATTGTTTACTCCCAAACTATCTATCTATCTATCTATCTATCTATCTATCCACATACACCTTTCGCAGGACGCCTTAAACATCACGAGCTTTTTTGTTTGCTTTGTAGTTTCCTGTCACGTAGTGTTTGCCACTCTGTGATTGCGGTGGTCAGCTTCAAACGCCGCTGGGTCTTATCTCTAGAAAGCCTCTGCCTTGTCCAGCAGAGGTGGCCGTACCACCTATCCTGAAGAAATAGTCAGTGGCTAGTTTTCCAGTGTTGTTTGGATTTGGCACTCCATAAATGCACTGCCGTGGAAGACAACCTTTGGGAGACAGGCACCACGTACCCTGCGGCTCACCTTTGGACCCATCTGGGCTCTGTCCATGCCCTTCTTCCCTGAGCACTTGCAGATAGCAACGTATTGGTTCTTAATTGGTAATTTCAAAGTCGTTGGGCATGTGCTTGCAATTAAAGATACAGTAGGTAACTATGAACCTGTAAAGGAAATCTGAGAAAGGAAACTCAGATATATGAAAGATTTCAAATTGGTTTATATTTCTTCTTTGTTGGCCTTATTTTTTGTCTTTAAAAAAATTTTTCCTTATCTGAGCAGCAACAAGATATGTTATTAATGGACCCTGAGTAGGACAAGTTATTTGTTATAGTAACTTTTGACCTGTTTAATAAGTAGTCAAGCTGTGTAGCGGAGTTTTTATTGTACTCTGCAGTGTACAGTTATGAAGTGTGGTACATAATAAAATAAAAGCAATAATGTTGATATTTCTGAGGGATCCATCAGAGCTGACCTGAAGCAACATATATCATCTGGTTTGTCTGGGTATGAATGTTTGAAAGTTATAGCTGAAATTACTAGAGACAATATCGTGTTTATGACTTCTGATTGTTTACCATTGTGAGGGACCTCACCCTTTGTGATTCCCAAAACTGTTTCTATGACAGTTCATTAGTGTTGGTGTCAAGAAACAAATGAAAAAGACGAAATACAGTTAGTATTAGGCAATAAGACATTTTAAGCTAAATGTTAGTATTTACTGTGTAAGAATGTAAAAAGCAAATGTGGAGACATTCTGTTGGGGAAGAGGAGAGTGCAGGTCATTTTTATACTATAAGTAGGTTTTCCTGTGTATGCAATGCTCAGCTCTGTGCTTCATAAAATCATTAATTTAACTTGAGATGGCTTTTTGTAGGAAGACAGAAGAATGATCAAGGAGGAAGAGACTCTTTTTACAAGAAAAGTACAGGGTAGGTTGTGCAGATCACCATCCTGAGAATGAGAGCTGTTTGGTACTGGAGAAGACTGCCATTTGAATCTAAAAAATACATTTATCTATAAAAAGATAAATTACTACTTTGAAATATAATTTATGTGTTTGCTTGTTTCTCTTCCTTATCAGATTTTGTGTACCTTGAGGATAGAGGCCTGTGTCCTATTTATCTTTGTGTTTCCAGAACACAGGATCTGGCCCATAGTGGATGATC
Organism: Vulpes lagopus; assembly: GCF_018345385.1. Taxonomy (NCBI): domain Eukaryota; kingdom Metazoa; phylum Chordata; class Mammalia; order Carnivora; family Canidae; genus Vulpes; species Vulpes lagopus. Next base: position 54,553,127 of record NC_054847.1, read on the forward strand.
AGGAGACATTTGTTTAATTAATATATTAGTAGTGGAAATGTTTGAATTTTTTTCCTTGCAACAGCTTCCAAATAGTGTGAGGCCAAGGAAAGCAACTAAGAAACAAATGGTTTCCTAATAGTGGAATTCTTAAGATTCTCAGTCATTAAAAATGACTACTACCTATTTTTTTTCCTTATAAGAAGGAAGTTTATCTGTCTTGATCGAGTAGACCACTTTGAATTCAGTTTTCATTTGTATGAAAACCTCAGGCTTGTATTTTTCATAAATTACTGAAGTTTCACCCAGGATAATTCATAACTGAGGTTCTAGTAAACTGCAGAATTTTATTATTATTACTACTACTACTATTATTTAGCTTACCAAAATGCAGAATTACTAATTTTTAGCAAGTTCATGGAATCCATACAGACACAGTTTAATCACAAACAGTTTTTGACCACCATTTCTGCTGCTGCCAAAGTAAATTTTAAGCCACATTTTCAGACACATCATCATTCACTGGTGTGTTGATTTCTATAAATATTGTTTTGGATATCTTGTTGGGGATAGGAAAGATGTTAATTAGTGGTAGGCAAGTTTTTAAACATTTTGTTCAGCTCAGTGTTTTGTTTTATATGACTATCATGAGTCATTGGTGTTTCATTGATGAAATGACACAAAAATATTCATTAAAAACATGGCAGATGTAAAGTAGTAATTTGTGAATGTTTCATGTGATTGTGTGTAATATTTTGTAAATAAAAGTATTAACTTTAAAGAATCCACTATATACTTGAATTGTTTCAAAGGCGATGATATATAGACGTATGCACATGGAAGTCTGTTAAAATGATTGACCTTTCAAGAAACGCCTTAGGAGCAGTCATCAGAAGTAGTTTTTAAAGTTGTCTTTTTCCCATCCATTGTGTCCACCACATTTCACGTGGCCCAGAATTGGGCAGTGAGGAAACCTGATTGGACCTCCAGGAAGTGCTCTGATGTTAATCAGCCTAGTGTACAAGACAGAAAAGCTGATGGTCCGAAATTGTACTTCAAACTAAGGCAGAGTGTCAGTCTTCAGGAATGTTGGGGGAATGGCCTATTTATGTAATCAGATACTAACCCTGGGAGGGAGCTGTCAGGCACATTCTTGTTGTGTAAGCAGCAGGCAAACTGCGCTTTATCTGACAGTGTGTAAATCTGTCCATGCAAAAATCCAAATGTTTAGTTTGCTCATAGTCACTGTAATAATCTGCTTATTTTCGTCTGCTGGAGCAGTGACATCACTTAGCAGAATGTGCTGCAGACATAAGGCCCAGATAAGGCTGTGTTAGTGTCAGTCATTCATTCTGTGATTGGCAAGAAGATAAATAGGAATTTACTAGAGGTTTGCTTTCAGTTAAAAGAATAGACAGCATGTTCTGGACAGGAATAACTATTTTAGCTTGCTTATTTTACATCTTGGGAAAATGGGTAGAATGCATCATGTCTAATTATAGTTTTTAGGAATAAGGAGCCTACCATATCAATAATTATTGAATAGTTATGTCCCAAAAGAATCTTATTTGATTTGTTAAGATGCCTTTACTTCCTTTTATATATATGTATTCCATTGACTTTTATACGTGTTACATGCAACATCCTTTCATTTTTCATTTACAAAATACCTCTTATTTCATTATTTGCTTACTGTGAACAGTAATGTCTTCAGGAATGTGGACATTTAAGAATCTGTCAATTAAATCCTATTTTTGAAGAGAAATTAAATTTTTTTTCCATCTGGATATATGACTCTAATGTCACAGAGTTAAAAGACGAATTCAGTGTTTTCATATATTTGTTCAGTGAGAGTAGAGTTCTTTTCCATGATAGAAAGATCTCTGTTTTATCAAGTATTAATTGTTGGTAGTATTTTGTTTGATAATTCACTCACTGGAGAAGCAGTATAACATTAGGAATTTTCTTTAAAATTCTTCTAAGGATTATTTAGGGTGTTCAGATCTTCAGTTTGATTTTACCAAATAAGCAATTTCTTTGCTAATTGTAAATAATGATTTGAAACAGGATTAATTACTTTAAACAAAGAGGAAACCTAGTACTGGACCACTAGCTTTACAGGATATGTCCTTGAACTTACCAGGAGAAGCTAGCTGCAAGCCAGATTGAGCTATGGGCACATAGGCAGCTGTTGGGCCACCAGATAGAGACCACCTTGCCTTGCTCCAAGTAGCCAGATGTGTCTAAGAGGCTAAATGACAGTGATAGGAGGGAACTAGCAAATATTCAGGAACATCCATATCTGATGTTCTGATGTTGCTTTGTGGGACAAATGCATAATTGTATTTTTGCTCTGTGTTCTGTAACATTGAGGTCATCTTTATCTTGATTGAGTATCAAAGTGCAAAGTATATTCATATAGCACTTTAATTATTTACTACTTCAGCATATGATAGGAACTTCACATAATTAGTTAAAGCTTAATTGGCTTTATTACCTGTCAAAGTTAAATTGCCCAAATTTTCAGAAAGTTGTACCCTTCAATTTGATTGTTGAATTCTATAATGTTCCCTCTTTACCTGTCGCCGGCTTTGTCTCTGTGGGTCCCAGGTCAGATCTACTTAAAGTAGCTCAGGTAAAAGTTAAAATTCAATCAGAGGACTTGTTTACTTGATAGCAATTGAAATGTGCTAATATTTTCGCTTTTGTTGTTCCACAGGGGAAATTTTCCTAATGATCTTTTGCCTGAGCTTTTATTCCCAGTATTGTTTTTCTGCTTCTCCCACTACTGAGTGCCTCTGTTTATGTTCCCTAGTGCTGACTCCATGTTATTTTTGAAGACTAGTGAATCCCAGTAACTGATGTGAACTTAGTTATTATGGAAAATGTTAGTGAAGACTTCCGGACGTTTCCATGAGGCGGTTTGTAGAAATGAGGACCAATGTCTCTTCTGTCTTTTAAGCACCTCTTCTCGAGAACCAAGCTCTTCAGCAGGTTTTTGTGAATATCAACATGTAAATGCCAGTGGAATCTTCCATTCATCTCTATCCACTGCTTATGTGTAGAAGTCTCTGTTTATTCATCCTTTGTTCTTATGTGTTCCTATTCTGCTTCTCAGTTTTAGTGGAGAATTTTCGGTACAGTGATTGTTCGAGCACCTGTGACCTATAAGGCATCAGAACAGCTCGTTTTAGGGTGTAGAGTACAGCAAGCATTCTCTGTTCTCATTCCTGTCTTACCTTCCATTGCCTGCACTTTCTGGCTTTGTATTATTACACAGCTGTACCTTGCAGCATAATTTATTAGATTGTTGTGTTCTGCCATCCTGTTTTATAATCTTAGACAAATTAAAGAATACAGGTACTCAAGCCTGTGTCTCTTGGAAGTCAGGGCTTTTTGTTCCAGGGGAGAATTAACTAGCATTTGGACTGTGTATAAACATATGGATAAAAATATGGGGCATAAAATATGATGGAGACAGAATTTCTCACCAACCATGATGGTCGGTTGATAGCACACCAATATATTTGATGGACTCTTCCTTGGAACCCTTCCTTCCAGTCCTTGGGGGCGGGGGTTAGTTTGGGATTTTGGGTCACACCTTGGCCCTAGGACTGGAATCAGTGGAGATTAGATCTGTAGGGTTTTATTGTGGGGACATATTTTGAGGGTATTTTGTTCCAGCTCCATTGCACCTGACATAAGTAGAATTTCAGGATAGAGGAATAACTAAGGCACCAGCATTACAGCTGAGTTGGTGTCCTGACGGCTCTCTGTTCCACTTCTATGCTATGGCCTCCTTCGAGCAACTTTGTGGTTTTCAGTGTGCCATTAGGAATGTCATTTATCTGCCTTTGGCTCGGGGTGTGATCCTGGGATCCCGGATCAGGTCCCACATTGGGCTTCCTGCATGGAGCTTGCTTCTCTCTCTGCCTGTGTCTCTGCCTCTCTCTCTCTCTCTGTTGTCTCTCATGAATAAATAAATAAAATATTTTAAAAAAAGAGAGAATCTCATTTATCAGAGTACTCTTGCCATATTTTAAGCCTTTGATAAAATTTCATCATATAAAATATTAAATTGTATAATGTTTTAGTGTATCCCTTTTCTGCTCCCCACTATGGTGCTACTATGAAAGATATCAAGAAGTTGAAAATCAGCGTAAATATCCCTGAATTGTTTAGAATCTTTTTGGGAATGTACACATATAAAAATAGGAAATAATCAAAAGACAATGTGCCTGAGATGGCATGGGATAGATCTGTGAGTGGCAAATAAGCTGTGGTAGGATCTGGATTCTTGTGTAATATGGGGAATTAAAATGGGATATAAAACACGGAAAGATCTTTAGTGAAAGCTGGTCTGATGGCCTCTAAAGTCTGGTATTATTTTTTTGTTATCTAACACCTAAAACCATCTCTTCTAAAATTGTGATTATGTTCTTATTCGTGGCAAACAGAAGATTCTTTAATTGTAGTGAACAGTATCTATGATTAGCTGTCTGCTAATCTTATGGCATTCTCAGTGTAGGCTTATAAAGTCATTGGACACTGATGTCTGAGCTATCTGAATACAAATATAATGAGGTTTTGACTTCAAAAATTGAAAGACCAAGAGATATCTTTCTTTCTAAAGTTCTGATTTTATACTGCCTCAATAAATATTTCAACTCTTGTCTGTCTCTCTACTACTCCGACTGTAGCTAAATGATACTGTAGGGGATCCCTGGGTGGCGCAGCGGTTTGGCGCCTGCCTTTGGCCCAGGGCATGATCCTGGAGACCGGGGATCGAATCCCACGTCGGGCTCCCGGTGCATGGAGCCTGCTTCTCCCTCTGCCTGTGTCTCTGCCTCTCTCTCTCTCTCTCTCTCTCTGTGTGACTATCATAAATAAATAAAAATTAAAAAAAAATGATACTGTAGAAGTAGGACATAGAAAAGCCAACAGTGGGTGAAAATTAATGATTCCTGTAAATTTTATTTACGATAAACCTCTTTTTAAAAATTATGCTTCTAAAAATCTGTTTATTCATAGATATTTTTAAAAGTGGAATGTGTGTAAATCTTTTTAGTACAGCATATAAAGTGCTAAGTGCAAGCTCTCTTTTCTCCAGTTGACCCCTTTCCCCTTCCTCCAGACTTCTCCCAGCCCATCCGGCTTCCCACCTAATACAACTACTATTCACAGTTTGCTGTGAATCTCTTCCAATTGTTTTCTGTTTATTTGTTGATTCATACATTTGTGTATGTGTGGTGTATGTGTATTTTTTTGATAAGTGACACATTAAACGTAATTCTGTAAATTTCATTCCTTTGAAATATTTAATGCATTATCTGAACAACCACTTACCAGGTACCTACTCTGTACCAGGCCCTGGGAATATAGCAGAAAATAAAGCAGGCAAAAGTTCTGCTGTCATGAGCTTATTACATTTTGGTGTGGAGAGAGAATCAGTAAACCAAATGAAAAGTCAAATATGTATCAGTTTTAAAATAGTGATGATGTAGTAAAATAAAAGAGGGGAGAGCTATAGGGAGGGCTGGGGTGCCAAAGGAAAGACTTAGAGACAAGATGACAGGTGCATCAGGAGGAGCTAAGCCACATGAGTATTTCAGGCAGTGTGTCCCACCAGAAGAAGTACGCAGGGCATGGCTCGTGCCGCAGGAGACAGTGTGCCAGGAACGAGGCACCAGATGGGAAATTCATGGGAGCTCAGGCCACATGATGCTCTGCAGGACTCTGCAAGGACCTTGATTTTTTTCTTCAGTGCAATATGAGAGGGTTTTGAACAGAAGCCTGGAGTGGTCTGACCTAAGTTTGAACAGAATCACTGTCTGTATTGTGCAGAGAACAGGCTGAAATGGTAGGAAGGTGGATTGGGGGGAGAGGAGAGGCAGAGAGCTCGTTGGAGGCTTTTGTGATCCTGCTAAGAAAGGATGGTGGTCACTTGGACCCTGGGTAGCAATTGGGGTAGATGGAAGTGTCCAGACTCTGAATATCTGAAAAGCACAGCCCATAGGATTTACTAGTAGGTTGGATGAGAAAAAGAATAATGGATGATGTCAGGATTTTGGCCTGAGCAGTCAAGTCATGTCATCAACTAGATGGGCAAAACCACTGTCAGAGTAGGTTCCATTGGTAGACATTGGAAGCCAGGTTTAGACATTAGATGTAAGAAACCTGTTCCCTATCGCAGTGGATATGTCAAATGGACAGCTGAATAGAGATGAGACCTCACAGAACACATCTGAGCTGCAGATAGAAATTTGGAAGTTGTCAGAAGAGAGATGACCATAGGGGTGAAAGTCAGAGGTCAGAAAGGAGATTTAAGTACCAGACCCTACATTATGATTTTGGAAAGGTGAGGAGGAAGCCTCAAAGGTGACTGCTGAAAATCACCAGACTGTCTTGTTCTCAAGTCAAAGAAGGGGTCCTCCACCAGCTGCCGATGTGTTGTAGGCTGCTGTGTGTGCGAAGGTCAAGTGTCACCCTTGGCTGGAATCTGGTATTTAGTGAAGATACCTATATGCCAGGCTTGTTATGGGAGAACAGGACATCCGTGCTTCTGGCTGCTGGGCAAGCTGAACTTGTTGGACTCTCTTGCAGTGTTCTTTCTGGGTGCCTTTGTACAAATGCTTCCATCCTCTGGACTCTGCTGGGGCAGCTGACCCTGTCTGAGACTCGGTGAGGCCTGCTGCCCCGGTTCTGCTCCAGGCTTCCTCATCACTACCTTAGGTGAAATAATTCCTTGGCCTTTACTTCATTTCAACCTGTTTCACTTCAAAAACTCTTTAAAACAAAGGATATTAATGGTATAAACTGTTGAGCAGTTTTGTTTTCTTTGTATCATAAAGCCTAAATTACCAAGCTCTTTGCCTCTCATTTCTGTTCTTTCCCAGCCCATAAATGAGAAGTCATTCTTGTTGTTCAGCTCATTTTGGTAGCTTCATTTAATTCTGTATTTGAGATTCCTTAGCACTGTTCCTGTGCCAAGTATGAATATATTTGAACTGCATCTTTCCAGTTGTTTTTGCTTATGCACTTTAAGTAGTATATGAGAAAAAAATTCAGTCTGGTATTGTAAATGCTGGAAAGTATATAATAAATGATAATGGCAATCTATCACATAGTCTTGAGACGTTGAAGATTTACAAAATTGGTATACGTGATCTATATATACAGTGCTTATAGATGCCTATCAGAACTTATCTTTTCAAAATAATTTAGAATATATGAGAAGTAGATGAGATTCACAAAGCTGTTTTATGAAAAGAAGGATCCATAGCTACACACATCCAAGTTTTTAAATAAATCATGCTCTTTTGTATTGAAAGGAAGCTAACATCATTGCTTTGCCCTGCATTGGAGAGTTTTTTCCCCCATCTCCTGCACTTCAGACCTGCATGCATCTCTGGTTTTACTCCTGCTTCACTGCAGGTGACTCCATACCCATTGCACAGTGGCTATGTGTTGAGAAATGGTGAGGAGCCTTCTGGTGTTTTATTAACTGCTTGCTCACAGTCGGATCACAGTAACTTTAAAATCCTTACAAACTTGTGGTTTTTTTTTTTTGTTAATCTAATTTTAGCACTTTCCCTTGAACTTACGATTTAGAAAGGAACAAATCAAATCCCTTACATGATCTTTCTATATATTTGAATGTCAGAGTATTATGATTTAAAGCAAGCTGTGACCCGTGTCAGGCTCTCCAGTGTGCACGTTGAGCCCGTCTGCTGTGCTCACATTGTGTATTGGTGATGCTGCTGCAGGGCACAGATGCCCCAGGATATTTACTCTCGAGTGTGCGGTAACTGCTGATCTTCGGACTGAGGTCTCAGAAAGGTCAATTTTGTACTGAACTCTGAGATTGCTGGGCAATACATCTCAACCCTTCTAGCTAATCTTACCTTGAGCTCAAATGGTTCCCTAGATCATCTTGACATGCTAGAAGGCCGAGATGATGACAAAGGCCAAGACAATGAAATACCCAACTTTGGAGGGGCTGCCTTTCCTAGCTCCAGCAAATCCCACAATCACCGTGCAGTTGGACAGGCCTTTCTAAATCCAGAAAATATATGCAAATGTCTAGAAATTCTGTTTCTGTAATAGATACATAGAGACCTACAGGGTAAATTTTAAGCATACCATATTTGCTGGTGTATAAGACGCATAGGTCTATGGAACATGTTCCAGTATTACAAGAAGAGTTTTCAGGAAAAAAAAAAAAAAAGTACATATGTTGAAGGTAAATTTTAACTCCTTTGGTAGAAAGGAATATTTTGTTCATTTCAGTTTAATCTGTTGTATATTTGATCCCTGTATGAAGTCACTTGGGATGTGTAGTGAGAGTCTATTGCCCCCTTGTCTGTTGGTGTCAGTGAGTGGTTCTAATAGGGCTACAGTATTAACAGATTTCCATTTCCTATGTTAGAGGTATAACCCAAGCACTAGTTAGGATCAGTCATGTTGTCTTGAGCTATTAATTTTGTTGAGAAAACTATTACTCTTTTTTAAAGTACCCTGATAGTCTTTATTGGAGTGTATTACTGGCACAGATTGTTGGCAAGGAATCCAAGTAGGAAACTATGGCTTTCTTTATTGTTGCTGTTTTAAATCATTGTGAAATAATAGATAATTCTCTTGATTCACTATTTATAGAACACCAGTAATCTAACTGTGTTGTAGAATGAAGGGTTGTCCTGTGCTCAGTATTTCTAGAAATACTGATGTGAGTATACACCAGGAATAAGAGTCACATCCTACTGAGGCTCGAGAGGCTGTCCAAGCCAGGTGCTAAACTTCTTTTTCCCCAGCACCATGAATGTCTGAACCCGAATATTATTTCTGAGTCTTGGCATGCAAGAAACTGAGTGATATTGTTCCTATGACACTATCAGTTTTATTAGCAAAAGGGGGTTGGGATTTATTCTATAGAGATGTGTGAGATTTTTCTGTAATATGTAGCTGACCTAATAAAATTTCATACAGTCATGTTCATGAAACATTTTCTTGGCATAATACTATAACACCATCAAAATGAAAACCTTATTATGACTTTTATAAATTCTATATGAATCATAGTTTTTTGATGAGTAGGACTGTAACATTTTATCTGAATTGGTGTAGAAATTCTTGATCATACATGGCTTCCATCAATTGTGTTTAATTTTGACATATTTATTCATTTGAGAGAGAGAGAGAGAGAGAGAGAGAGAGGGAGGAGGGGCAAAGAGAGAAGGGGAGAGAATCTCAGGCAGACTCTGCGCTGAGCGTGGAACCTGATGCCAGGCTTGATCTCACGACCCTATGATTGTGACCTGGGCTGAAACCAAGAGTCGGAAGCTCAGCTGACTAAGACACCCAGGTGCCCCTAATTTTAATGTATTCAAATTTTAAAAGAAAATTAATTTCGTAGTTGATTTTCTCTATTAGTGCTTTTCTCCTTTCTGTAAGCCTAATTTTTGTCTTCCTGGTAAAATCTGTTCTGTTTATATTTGTTAGCTGGCTCATTCTAATACAGTAACTGATGAGATTATCATCTGAAAACTTAATACAAGGTTTTTCCAGCAACATGTGAATTATCTAGTCTGAGTTTCTTAGCTCTTCAGTAATGTTTTCATAGCATCTATAGGTAGGTAGCTGGAAGGACAGCTGTCTTTGTTAGCGCTAACATGCCGTTTGGACAACTGTGTTTACTTGGCCAAATATGAAATTGAGTTCATCACAATTCTCAGATGAGGACATCGTTATGGTAGGTTTTTCCCCCAGACATGTACATTAATTGTGGATTGTATGTATATATACATACAATCTATGTGGTCAATCTATGTGATACAATCTATCTATGTGGTCATGGGTATTCGTGAAGGATACATTTACTTCCTTAGAAAACTGTAATCAAATAATTGTGAAAAAGCAAGCATGGAAGAGGCTAGGAAGGGGAGAAGGAGAAACAACAGATAGGTGTCCCTTCTGTCCTATCAGAGCTGAATTCCTCTCTCTGCTTATTGGGGCCATCTTCTGCAACATATTACTCCCTTCCGTGCAGCATGCTCCCACCCACTTGTGGGGGTTCAGAGGAGTGATTCCCTGCTCACATATACCAGCTGGCCGCCTCCACTTGCCTCTGCTCCTGAGCGTGGCCATGCCGGCTGCCTGCATTACAGATGTCTGCTCACCTCAAGCCCCACCTCAGCCAGGAAGCCTTTCTAGCCACTTCAGTCCATAGCCACCAGGGCTTTTTCTAAGCATCTTAAAAGATGTTTAAAAGCATGCAATGTGGTGCTTTTGTATGCTGCTTATTTCACTGATACTAGTGTTGACCATTGAACCATTGGCCCTTTTTGCAGGGGCATATATGTCTTTGGTTATAGGTTTGAATAAAGCACAGGTCAGTGCTAGACACATAGTAGGTTTTAATATGTGTTTTCTTTTTATTAATTAGTTGCTATAGAAGAAGCCTGAACAATTATAATCTGAAAATTGTTAGGACTGTGTTTTAAATGTCCAAAGACTTAACAGTAGTCAAGGCATTTGTGATGAAACTGTAAATGGAGTTTGAAATTCATTATGTCTACATAAACCACATCTTCTTTATCCATTCATCTTTCGTATACAATGGAATATTACTCAGCCATTAGAAATGACAAATACCCACCATTTGCTTCAACGTGGATGGAACTGGAGGGTATTATGCTGAGTGAAATAAGTCAATCGGAGAAGGACAAATATTATATGTTCTCATTCATTTGGGGAGTATAGATAATAGTGAAAGGGAATAGAAGGGAAGGGAGAAGAAATGGGTGGAAATATCAGAAAGGAAGACAGAACATAAAGACTCCTAACTCTGGGAAACGAACTAGGGGTGGTGGAAGGGGAGGAGGGGGGGGTGGGGGTGAATGGGTGACGGGTACTGAGGGGGGCACTTGATGGGATGAGCACTGGGTGTTATTCTGTATGTTGGCAAATTGAACACCAATAAAAAATAAATTTATTATTAAAAAAAAATTCATTATGTCAATTATCTCAAAATTTTTATATTAGTAAAAGCAATGACTTAAAAGAAATTCTCTATATATGGTCTTTAAACAGTAATACTAGTCTTTTATTTGTAACTGCTATTTTAACCTTCCTTACAGAAATCTGGTGTTTTCTTCCCTAACCTGAAGCGATAAAATTTCATTTAGTTCAGAGTAGAGGATTGTGGCAATTTAATATATGTCTTGTTCTTCAGGACTTGACTTCTCTGGTTAGTTAAAATTGTTTCAACTTCTCAAGCCCTCCAGCTCTGTGAAACCCTTGAAAGGGGGTAGTTTGAAAAAGAGGGGGTAGCCTGAGATGAGAATGGGTCTCATATGCCGTGTTAATTCCTTCCACCTGTTCTTCTCATACTGGCACTGGTGTTGTAAAGCCATGAGGGAGACAAACTATTTCAGGACTAACCTAGCTTCTCAGACCTTGAGAAAGGGACTTAGTGGAGCTTTGTTTTCAGCAGCATTCCATTTTTTTTTTTTCCCTATGTAGATCAGAGTGTTTCAGGGACATAAATTGGCGGGGGATGTGACCTCTGTCATCTAAGCCAGGGATTTGCAGACTATGGCCTGCAGGCCAGAGCAGGCCCACTAACTGTTTTTGTAAATAAAGTTTTATTGGAACGCAGCCATGTTCCTTTGTTTATGTACTGTCTGTGGCTGCTTCTGTCCTATGGAGGCAGAGGTGAGTGGTTGCATCAAATCTGATGACCTGCCATGGAGAAGATATTTAGTGTTCTTTACACAGAGCCTTTCCTAGCCCCTGATCGAAGATACTGCACATACAGGGAAATGGGAAAAACTCCAGCCACACTTCATGAGATGGTTATGGGTAGGCTGGAGTTTATGGTCTCTTTGACAAAGAAAAATTTCATGGGAATGAGATTTTGAAGGATGAATTCAAATCTCTGAGGGCATAGACCTTATAATCCTTGAATGTTTTTCTTTAGAATGAGTCATTCTCTTGGTTCTTAGTAGACTAAAGCAACCTGGGATTAATATTCTACTTAATGCTCCTCCCAGAAGTAATTTTGACACAAAGCTTTTCAACCTTTGGATTGAATTGAAAGAGCCAGAAAAGATATTTCACAGCTTTTAGGATCTGAATGATACGTTAAGAGGTTTTAAAATGACAGGCTTTGGCGTGAGTGAGGTTAAATTTCTTTTCCAACTAGTTAACAAGGATCTAGCCTGTTAATTAGGCTAATTATCACCTGTTCAGGGCAAAAATGTGCTCAAGACTCTTGGCTTCAGTAGCAGGTTCCCTTGCGTGCTGTATAAAAGCCCTGGGGGTGGGGGTTGGTGGGGTGCAACTTTCATCTGCTACCACACTTGAGCCTAAAGAGTTGAATTTAGTAAATGAAACCTTTCTAATCTTAGCTCTTTGTGGCTTCTTGATATAAATCATGCTCATGTTTTATTATAATCAGAAACAGGCCACTCTCCTAGTCTATCGTAACTCAAGTAATCTGGATACTAGTATTATCATGTAATATTTTTGGTTTCGGGTTATGACTTCATTCATTGAGTCAGAGTTTCTTTTTTTTTTTTTTTTTTTTTAAATTTTTTATTTATTTATGATAGTCACACAGAGAGAGAGAGAGAGGCAGAGATACAGGCAGAGGGAGAAGCAGGCTCCATGCACCGGGAGCCCGACGTGGGATTCGATCCCGGGTCTCCAGGATCGCGCCCTGGGCCAAAGGCAGGCGCCAAACCGCTGCGCCACCCAGGGATCCCTGAGTCAGAGTTTCTATTTGGACTTTGTACACATATACAGGCACACAAGTATTTGGAAGCAGATGCTCAGAGAGACCCTAAGTGTCCTCTACTTGTTATTTAGCAGTCCCTGTATCTTTTTGATTACTCAGTTCAAGGAAAATACTGATTTTCTTCTTTATTTTTTCTTTATTTTCTGTGCAATTTAAAGTTGGGTATTATATTTAAACATGTACGCAGTAATTTGAAACTTAATGGAAATAAGGTGAACAAGATGACTGTGGAATGATACTGAGGTATTTAATGTGGATTTAGTGACTGTTGGACATGAATCTGTCTTAAAGCAGGATTGTATATTTTACTCCACTGTTTCTGGAGCCAGAAACAATAGAGGCGTCTCACAGTTTTGGTGCTTACAGATCCTGCATCTGTTATCACGGCAGAATGTCCTGAACTTTGTCATTTAGCTTTGTGATCCTTCAGGGTACTTTTTTAGCATAAGGCATGCTCATGTGAATTAATTGAGCATTGTAGTTGTTCTTCAGTGGTTGTCTTTAGATGCCTTTTATGTGCTTCTTTGTTCAAGAAAGTGATGGTTTTCAGTTATGTTTGCAGCTCAGCAGAATTCGTATGGTGACCCTTCTGTGCAGAGACTCTGTCATTCTCTATTCTCATTTCATCTCTTAGTGTGTTATCATATAATTATTACATTATAATAATTTTAAAAAGAGGCTTTCTTTCCAAAGAAACTGCCTGTGCATTGGTAGTAGTTGAGTAACTTAGGAGTTGTTGAAACAAATTCATTAGTGTGGTGGATGGTTTGGGGGGCAATCCTGCATACCTGGCCACCTGTTCACAGATCCGTGTTCTGATTTTCCCCCTAAAGACCAGCAATACCTGGCAGTTACATTTTTGCAGCCTCAGTTGGGCTTTACAGGAATAGTTTTACATCAGTCAACACCTTTGTTTCACAGTTTTGAAAGATAATAACTGCATGATTAGTTAATATTTTGACAAAATTTAGCTTACTCTTCTATTAAAATTTTATTTGTAGCACATCAGACTGTGCTCATTTGCTGTGCATTTTTTGCAGATGTGAATTTGTGTGATTTATTAACTTGACAAGACTGGTCCAAGGAGTTGTGTAAAGAAGATAAGAAATATCATCTGATTGTTTAATTAAAATACTCATTTTTGACTTGTGAAAAATCTCAAAAACATAGTATTTGAGAAGATGTTAACATATGGCCACATGTACTTTGGCTTCCTTCTCTTTTAAAAACAACCAAATCCTAGCACTGGAGTGGATGCTATCCTCATATGCATGCCATAATCCTACTTTTCAGAGACATGATGTCGTGCATGCTCTTGTGTGTGGACTTCATAGGTGTGTATTTAGTACTTCTCCTGTTATGTAAAAATGTTATGTAAATGGTATAGTTCTGTACCCAACTTGTTTTGTTTTAATGCAGTTACATTCTTGAGATTGTTTGCTAATAAATGTAGCCTAAGTTGGTGCATTTTTACAGCATTATGATATCTCATTTTGTGATTAAACCCATTATTTATCTACTTCCCAGCTGATGGATAATCGTAAATATCCCCTTACATTTTAAAGGGGATTTTTTGTTTTTAAACACATGCCTGGAGTTTCCCAGCTGTGTATAGCTAGACTGAGCTTTTTGGAAGAGAGGTAGGGACATCCACAGATTTAAAAAGCATTGCTAAAGCAATTATAGTCTAAATTATCCTGAATTAGAGAGATTAGAAAAGAACATAAAAATATGCTAGTGACATTTCTTACTGTATTCAAAAAATTACAAAGTAGTAAAGCACCAAAGTATCAAGATACCCTTGTCTTCATATGTAAGTGTGATATATGCAGATATTTTACTAAGCTCCTAATAAATTGTTGACTCAATAGTCAATAATCTACCTAATAGGATTTAAAATAATTTAAATAACATTTAAAAAAATACTTTGAAGAATATGGATATAGAATCTCCTGTTAAGATGCTTACCTTCTATAGTAATATGGAAAGATAATGGCACAATTCAAAGTAGAAGCTGTATATTTTGACATAACTTGCCTTTAGGCATTCGAAAACAGACTGTTGTAACAGAGTTTCCATAAGGCAGAAGTACCTATTAAGATAATGGTGTTAATCATATAAATCAGCTCCCACCAGTTCTTGAGTTTGTACATAATGCCTGATGATACTTCTGTGAGATTTATCATTTTTAGTTTGTATCTAACAATGAGGATATTTAGTGAGGATACTCACCTCAAAATTTTAAGTCTAGAGATGTGAGTTTTATTTAGTCTTGACTGTGTTATTACAAGTCATGTCATGAGGATTCAGAGAAGACCGGTACCCCACCAGGTTTAACAGGGAGACCAGACAAGGGCTCACAGCCATTCCCAGTGTGGGCGGGGTGCTGAGAAGACAGTACATAGAACCATAAATCCAGAAACCTATTGTGAACATACCAGAAAATGCTTAAAATTTAACTTATACATTTTATAAATTTTACACTAAGAGATGAACCCTTACTGACTTCCATATCATAGTAACCAACATGAAGAAGGGCGTTATTCTAGAAAGTTGAACATTTCAATCCCTAGAAACCAGGAACTTTGTAATGACATCTCTTGGTAGGAATTGGTACAGGGGTTATGTGTAACATGCTATGTTTAAAATCCTTACCCTCAAAGAGAGAAAATGAGTGAAAATATCAGTGAGGGTGACAAAACATGAGAGACACCTAACTCTGGGAAACAAACAAGGGGTATTGGAAAGGGAGGTGGGCAGGGAGTTGGGGTGACTGGGTGACGAGCATTGAGGGGGGCACTTGGCAGGATGAGCACTGGGTGTTATGCTATATGTTGGCAAATTGAACTCCAATAAAAAAATAAAATTAAATTAAAAATAAAATAAAATAACATAAAATCCTTTCCCTCAAAGTGTACGAATCATTGCTACGTTGTCCTCTAATGCCTGCCTTTATGAAAAGTGTGGTATCATTTTGATTTCTTTTGCTTGTGACCTCCCCCCCCTTGAAACCTTTTAAGGTGACTTTATGTCCAGTTGAAATATCTAGTGAAACCTGAGGAGAAAGTAGGTAACAAAATACCCTTTCTCATTACAGGTCTTAGAGCGCTATTTGGCATTTTGAACTTGCTAGTGAATATTAGAAAGTCGCCAGATTATCTAAGACTTGGAAGTGGTGTTGGCCCTCCTACTCTCCCCCCGGAGATGGCTTTCTGCACAGCACATTTGTTGTTCCTCTGCTACGGCCTGTTTTTTTTTTTTTTTTTTTTTTTTGCTAGGGCCTGTTATATCATTAAAAAAAAAATTTATTTATGAATGTTTAAGATTTATTTATTTTTTTTTTTTTAATTTTTATTTATTTATGATAGGCACACAGTGAGAGAGAGAGAGGCAGAGACACAGGCAGAGGGAGAAGCAGGCAGAGGGAGAAGCAGGCTCCATGCACCGGGAGCCCGACGTGGGATTCGATCCCGGGTCTCCAGGATCGCGCCCTGGGCCAAAGGCAGGCGCCAAACCGCTGCGCCACCCAGGGATCCCAATGTTTAAGATTTAAATAGTTAAATTAAGAACTTTAGAATACCAAAGAAAGTTGCTGAAAAAAATATGGAAAACATAAATATTATACATACATCTAGGTGGTAGGTATGCAGTTATGTTACGTTCTGTATGTTTGAATACTCACATTTTGTAAAATAAGCACAGATGCTCAGGAAGGTGAGATGACCAAGTGGTATGAGAATTGGGAGCTCTAGGTGGCCGGCATGACTCCTATAACACACAGGTCTCCCATTCTGACTCAGTCTGGTAAGTGAGTAAAGAATCATCTGGTAAGACTGAGTAAAGAATGAAACTATTTTTTTTTTTAAAGATTTTATTTGAAAAAAAAGAGAAGAAGAAGGAGAAGGAGAAGAAAGAAAGAAGGAAGGAAGGAAGGAAGGAAGGAAAGAAAGAAGAAAGAAAGAAAGAAAGAAAGAAAGAAAGAAAGAAAGGAAGAAAGAAAGAAAGAAAGAAAGAAAGAAAGAAAGAAAGAAAGAAAGAAAGAAAGAAGAAAGGGAGAGGGAGGGGGAGAGAAAGAAGAAAGAAGAAAAAAAAGAAAGAGAGAGAGAGAGCGAGCGCAGCAGGGTTATGGGAGGGAGCAGCGGACTCCCTGCTGAGCAAGGAGCCTGGCATGGGGCTCCCTCCCAGGACCATGGGATCATGACCTGAGCTGAAGGCAGACACTTAACCAACAGAGCCACCCAGGTCCCCCAATTCTTAATCACTAGTTTATTAGTTCATCTGGTTGGTCCAAAATTATATATAGAATAACACTGTGTACCATGCACTGTATGGCCCTTTAAGGATACAAGGTGAACCAAATATCATCTTCCTATTGTATGCTCATCTAGTTTACCCTTCTGGTTATAACTTTGACAGGATTGGCATGTACTGGTCTTCCTACATCCTTCCACTGATCTACTAGAAAGCTATTTTCATGAAGAGGAGACTACCAAGTTTTTACTAAACGACCTCTTTCTAGTAGATCATATATCCAGTTCAGCAAGAAGTTTCTCATGGAAGACCACTGTGTGGGGATAGAAAATGAATCAATAACATTTGATCCAACCTAATATAGGTCACAGGGTGTCACCCTTTTCCTAGGAAACTGGAAGGCTGCCTTAAGGGGGTGGCAGGCAATCAGAGTCACAGTGGATGTGTTGTGTCAGGGCCTGGTGCTTCCAGTGCTGGGACCCTCATTCTGCACTTCTCTCACCACATCATCTCTGCCACCTCTCTGTGTCTATATGCCCCTATCTTTTACCATCCAAATTAAATATCACCTCTGGGAAGCCTTCTTGAATCTGCCCGCCCCATTAGTTGTTTCTTCTTTTATTATTTTTTATTATTTTTTAATTTTTTAAAAAGATTTTATTTATTTATTCATAGACATAGAGAGAGAGAAGGAGGGAGAGAGAGAGAGAGAGAGAGAGAGAGAGAGAGAGAGAGAGAGAGAAGCAGAGACACAGGCAGAGGGAGAAGCAGGCTCCACGCAGGGAGCCCGACGTGGGACTCCATCCCAGGTCTCCAGGATCAGGCCCTGGGCTGAAGGCAGCGCTAAACCGCTGAGCCACCTGGGCTGCCCTGTTTCTTCTTTTAAATTCATGATGGCATTTTACCTTTAAATCATTATTATTAAATATGGCATTGAGGTTATTATTTTGAATATTTTTTCCCTTAGTAGCCTGTGATTTTCTCGAGATCCAAATCTTTTTTTTTTTTTATTTTTATTTTTTTTATTTTATGATAGTCACAGAGAGAGAGAGAGAGAGAGAGGTAGAGACATAGGCAGAGGGAGAAGCAGGCTCCATGCGCCGGGAGCCTGATGTGGGATTCGATCCCGGGTCTCCAGGATCGCGCCCTGGGCCAAAGGCAGGCGCCAAACCGCTGCGCCACCCAGGGATCCCTCGAGATCCAAATCTAACTATTTTCCTGCTTTGCCTCCTCAGTCTTAAAACAGTGTTTTGGGTATTGTGGGTGTTCATGTCTTCCTAATGTGCATCTAGAACACACATTAATGCCTTCCCTTCTTAGAGCCGAGCAGCATATGTTCACTTGTGTTCTGCCCTGGAGATGACTTGGGATAAGCTTCATGAAGGGCCCAGGGAGAGCTGGATCTCATGGGTGGACGTCATTCTCACTGACTTGTTCCATGAAGTGAGATAATTCACGGTACTTGAGACTCAGAATTTGTGTAGTTCCAGGAAACACCCGCATTGAAGAGTAGGTCTGAATCTTTATAAGGATACTTTATGTTGGTAATATTTCAGGGTTCTTTTTAAAGTACCACCACATGAACTTATTTTCATAAAGCAAATTGTAAAACACGTGAGGTTTTCTGAAAGTCAAGCAGTGGCCTTAGTTTGTTCTTTGTTATCTGGCTTTTGTCATTTCATGACAGACACTGAGCTCTCGTTTAACATTTTTATTACGTATGAATAATAGAGTACATGTATTGAGGTTTCGTAGATGTAATTTTGTTAAATGTACATCATGGTAGATTTAAAAATGAGGGATTTATTTTGTCATTCATAAAGTTGTAATACAGTGTGGAGAAACTATTTGTTAAAAGATAGCATCTACTTAACCTCCTTATTTATTTCTTGTAGGAGAAGGTTAGATCCACAATAAATACATGAAGAAATAAGTAGATAGGGGAATTTATCTTGGAAATAAGATCCCTGTCATGGTTTTGAAATGTTAAATGCATGAAGACCCGTCAAAGAGATATACGGACATGATATTTTTTTACAGTGCGTTTCCAAGTATTTAGTTATATTGTCATTTCCTAGTACAGTGAAGCAGTGATCAGATGATACAGTAATTTCAAAGTCAGGCCCTGTTAATGGGTGTAAATAGAGTGTTTCTACACATACATTATATAGATGTATTAATTGGCAATTTAATATTAATGAAGTACTTAAGATATTTTATATGACATTTCTTAAATGTTTAGCAGTTTTTATTTCTGTAGCATTTAAGATCTATTACTACAAAAATATAATTACATATAACAAATGAAGAAGAATTTTTATAAAAGCTAACTTCATAATTCGCTTTAAGAATTTGTGGAATTCTGATGATTAATTTGTTAAGGTAATCTATACTTGCTTCAAAATGAGGAATTTAATTATTTGGAGCTCAAGATTTCTTTTCCTACCCCTATGGGGTTAAGGAAATTTGTAAAATCATAGTTAAAGCTTTAGTGGATAGAATGCACATTTTTTACATCTCCTTATTTATGTCTTAATTTAAAATGCACATATTATAATCCTATTTTTTTTAATTGCATTAACTTGCTGAAAGTATAGCCCAATTTACGATAGTCAAAGCAGGCTGCCATAGTCCCTCTTTTGTGGCATAGTGCTTATCCACTTATTAAAATATTTTAATTTTGAATATTGGGTTTTAATTTGCTTTTATTTGACTGTTCATTATCCTGAATTAATTAGCTGGACATTATTAGTCACAGGCATTGCTTTAAACTAAATTGTATTAGAAATAAAAAGTAAATTTCAGTGATGATTTCATGAATGCAAGTGAAGAGGGACAGAAGCTCAACCAGAAGAAGGATTTAAGTTTTTTGTTTATGGTTCATTGTGCCTTGATTATTAAAGGTATTAAGACATCTTTGTGAACTGTGGGCTCCGGTATTTTCTAGCATGAGGACTGATCTGTTATTTTCTTTCTTTTTTTTTTCTTATGCAGGAGATAATTGAGGTTTATTTTTCTCAAAGGTGGTTTTATAAAAATTACAGTCCTAATCTTACTTTTATTCTTAGCAGAGGAAACTTGTTTAGCATTCCCTTATGGTAACACAGAAGGATACCTTGTTCAGGACAGTCTTCTGCATTTCTCACTGCTCCCCAGGAGCACTGCAGGGTGGGCAGCTGGGTGCATGGTGGGAGCCGTGCTGTTCCAGGCAGGCCTGGCTTAGACTGCAACCGGCAGCCCCGGCTGCCTCCGCCTGGCAGAGAGCAGGGCTTGTCTGAGTAGTTTAGTATGGATAGCTTTTCATTTAGCCTTTGCTCTGACAGCCCATGCCCTGGATAAGTGGTGTA